>NW_008794836.1:2502479-2503052 GCF_000699145.1 Aptenodytes forsteri | reverse complement strand
TTCTATGACTTAATGATTCTATGATTCTATGATTCTATAAGTATTCTAGCTCTAAACCAGAGATTTCCTTACCCCAAGTTCATACTTAATTTCTTAGTTAAATTCTATAAATAAGGGCAAAAAGGATAAATGAACCAGAAATATTTTAGCCAAGATCCTCCATAAGTTTAACAAATTCAACATTTAATCTACTCATAGACAACAACAAAAAAAAAGAGTTTCTCAACTGTTAAATACCAATGGGAAAAACTTCTCACCTAAGAATTATTTCACAGCTTGGTAGTGCATTAAGTATGAACCCAAATTAAACTATGTTTGCCTTGATTTCGCAAGTACTTAAAGCAATCAAAGTAAACATAGTAACCACTAGACTGTAAGTTATTCCTATAACAATCTTTATTTTACCTTCTTTAATACTACACCACATATCAGCCATGTCTAGTGCCTTATATTTTTAAGCAGAGAAAATGTTGTTCTATCCCATCCTCACCCATTCCATGCAAGCTTTGCTATTGTCCTGGTTTCAGCTGGGATAGAGTTAATTTCCTTCCTAGTAGCTGGTACAGTGCTGTG
>NW_008794836.1:2489739-2495877 GCF_000699145.1 Aptenodytes forsteri | reverse complement strand
GAGGAACCCTCCATTCTTCACACCGTATTTGTGAATGATACTGATACATTAAATACTTGACAAAATAAAAGGAAGGGAGAAGAAACGAGAGAGGAAAAGAATGAAGCAATGTAAAATCTAATTAAACCCTACTGTTTAAATGCTATAAATCAGTTCCAGAAATCCATTGATTCTATACAGAACCCATCACATGCCTCTCCACATCCACTGGACTGATTTAAGAGTTAACTAACAGCTCAGTATTTCCTCCTAGCAGCGCAAATTCTTGGGTTGTAAAAATTCTTAGCTTCCTTGAAGTCATTAGATTTGTCATGTTTAAAACCCACTGTAAACCCATCAATGCTATAAATCAGTTCCAGAAATCCATTGATTCTATACAGAACCCATCACATGCCTCTCCACATCCACTGGACTGATTTAAGAGTTAACTAACAGCTCAGTATTTCCTCCTAGCAGTGCAAATTCTTGGGTTGTAAAAATTCTTAGCTTCCTTGAAGTCATTAGATTTGTCATGTTTAAAACCCACTGTAAACCCATCTATTAGTCTTCCATATAACATCTGCAATATGTGACACAGAGAAGTCACGTCACTCTAATTGTAAAGGAAAATGGGCCATAGGTCACTAATTTCTTTGAGTTTGTCCACAGTATTAATACGTTGAACAAACTTGTACTAACTAATCAAACAAAACTTTTCTAAATTATATGAGTATAGGCATCTATTTTGAGTGCTAGCACTTCCTCAAGTTAAGTCTTAAGCCAATGAAGATAAGAGCAAAGAATCAAAGTCTGATAAGTTGCAAGTCTTGCAATTTTTTTTTTAATTATTTTTAAACCATTTTTAAAATATTTAATTACTTCCAGAATTCACTCTTTACTCAAAACATCTCACCTCTTCCATTGCACTAGCTTACTCTTGGCTCTAGGTACATGTAGAGGGACTAAGAAACTGGTGCTACTGGACATCAGGGAAGACATCTACCCTCTCAGTTCCAGTTTCATTAAAAGTCAAACAAGAAATTATGAGGAGTCTGTGCCAACCTTTAGCTTTTCAAAATGGACATTTTCCAAGTTCTTTACAGAGTCATGAGTGTAAAATAGAGACTAGCAATTACAAGTCAAAATTTTGCTCCCGTACATTAAGCAGGACAGTCAGACTACCAAGGAAGGCCTACAGCTACTAAGGTATGAGCATCATGGTGTTGATTCTCTGATTAGATTAAAGGAATCAAACATTTTACATGAGTAACATACACACACTTTCCAATTTCAAACACTTGTATATGTAGCAAGTTGTCCACACTGTTCTGTAATGTTGTGGACATACTCAGGATGTGCAGTAACATTAAAACAGATTTATGTTTTTCTTCTTGCAAAAGGGGGCAATGGCAATAACTTCTAAAAACTCTACTATAGCAGACATTTGTCTTACAATTAAATAATCATATATTGTCTAAGAGATATGGTAAACTAGATTTACAAAGTACTTGGTACAAAAGGTAAATTTTGTACAAGGAAAAATATTTTTATAAATGGAGTGCAAAATGTAAACTAATCATATTCAGAATGCACAGTCTGTTCCCTTGTTTAGTTTCACAGTTACACTAAAGAAACCATAACCTTGAACACAAAACTTGAGTGTCAGAGATGGCCTTCATGTGTCTGTTATCCTTTCCTGACAATACAAATAAAAACATAATACATTTGCACTTCTTTTTGTCTTGCCATGCTTCTGAAGAGTAAATGTACATTTAGGCAAAAATTAAATGCAGAAAGAATCCATTGGAAACACTGCCGAAAGAAAGCAAGCTGAAGAGATTACAACACTTTGCTTAAAGCAGGTTCTATCTTTGCATTTTAAAGCTGGATTCAGAACCAGCTAACTTTAGTCTTTCTAGGGTGATATTGACAGGGTTTACTGAAAATGATACCTTGAACAAAAAAGCTGCTCTGTAATATTGATGATGAGTAAGATTTCCTTAAACTATTTTGAATAATGTTAGATACCATAGACATGAGCAATCTTTGGTTTAGGTTCCTTACATCAAGGTCCATTTTATTTATTAGAAGAAATGGTTTGTGGTCGATCGTGTTTTAGGAGAGGAAGAGAAAGAAAGCATTCTTTTTCTGACACAAAAATTCTCCTGCTTTCTTCCCTGATAGTTTATATGTAAAGTACCTCAACTGCTGCTGCACGCGTGCTGAGTTAGATCAAGCGTTTGGCACAACTTAGGCAAATGGTGTTATGGCTGACATAGCTGAGCTGAACTGGTTTGCTTCCTTTGAAGGAATGGAGGTGTGTCTTGATTTATAGCAAGATATCTCTAGGCATTGCTCAAATATACACATAAATAATACGCTGCTGCTCACATTCATGTTTTATTGTTAAACTATAGTGAAGGACTGAAGTCCCCACATGGAGGATACTCCAGAAATGCAAATGAGTAAATGTACCTGCATTTATATATTCATATAAATAATGAATAGATGTATATATTGCAAAAACAATACACTTCGCTGTTTATTAAAACATTTTCACTTCCCACCAATATGTATTCTACAAGGCCTTTGGTACTTTTATTTTTCTATTGTTAGACCTTTTGCCATCAAAACAACAGTTCTCCATAGTCTCCAAGCACAGAGGCAGATTAATTGTACTAATCAGCATTTCAAAATGGATGCAAGCTTAATTAGCAAATACCGTCACTTTTAAGTTCTTGTTCCCATACAGATACAACCTCTGGGTATTTCAGTTGAAGTGCTAAACACCTCACATGCTTGATAGCCAGCCAGTCTGTTTTCTATTGTACTGCAGTATAAAGAAATTCACGCTGCCAGGAGGCACAACATGGTAAGTCACTACATTTTTTCTTCTTTTTTTTTTTTTTAGAACTTTTTTCCTAAATGTTCTATGCACATAGTATTTGTGAAGGATGTTGGTCTGCTGGGTGAGATCCATTTTATTTACAGAACCATAAAGTCTCAATTATGGCAGTACTGTCCCCCCTAACCCATTATTGTACCTCAGTCCAGGTGGCCTGAGGAATTAGTTTTATCTCAAAAATCTGTTCAGTTGTTTTTCCTGATATTGCCATCTCTGATCCTGTACAATGTCATTTGTGCTGTTGAAAAATTTGTACACTGACATTGCCTAGAACTAAGACTACTTTATTTTGAAGTATGAACAATAAAGCTTATGATTTCTGATAGGTCTTGTTACTTACTATTTTGCACTTAATTGTACCTGAAGCAACCTCACTATGGACCACATTGTATGGACTCTGCATATGCACACCAGTGAAAAACCACCCGTCACCAAAAACTGACATTTTCCACAAGTACACAAGTGACATGAAGACATATATGCCATGAATATGAACTTGAAATCAAGTTTGCTGAAGATATCGCTGAGCTAGCAAAGGCCAAAATATTCATGCCACGGCATTTAACTTCTTACGAATATTGACACTTCTAGCTGTGACTACAGTACAAGCACCACCTGAGGTCTGCCTACATGCATCAGGTAAATAAGTCAAAGGTCACAAAATGGAATTACACAGCAAGTGCTGGGAGAGCTGATACTTAAACTCAAGACTCCAAGTTTAGTTAATTAACACAATATTTTTTTCAAGCTTCTCTTTAGGAATAGCAGTTTTAATATCACCTTCTCCTGGTATTTTAGCCAGCAGAGATACTGACAAGTGTCTGTAAGACAGCTCAGCATTCCAGTATTACACCAATTCATCTGTCATTAATTTCACCAAACTCAACCATATGGACTGAAATTTCTTATGCTAGTGTCAGCTTCAGACTGTGGATTTTTAGAAAATGTAATTAAAAACAGTTGGACAGTTTCTCAGAAAAGAAACCAAGTCCTTTTGCTTGTGTTAAATAATTCACTGTCTGCTCATTTTCCCCATAAATTCAGTGGGAAGTTAAAGCGTTTCCATACTGGAGAGATAGACCCTATAGTCTGAAGGAATAGAAAGGAAGACTGTGGTTGGCACCGAGTCCATCCACTTCAACGTTTTACCAGAAAAAGAGAGTATTTCTGAAGCATATCTCCCAATCACCCATGTACTGTGCCTTGTGTCACTTTGTGGAAAGGTCTAGGACTGAACAAACTGGATTCCCTTCAGACAAAAACAAATCTGGAGATGTGCTCCAGGAATACATCAAATATGCTCCAAATGCTAATGGACACTCAGTCCACAATCCTGACTAAAGCTGGTTTGAAGTAACACTCTTGAAATGTCTATAGTATAGTCATTAGGTGCAACTCCCCAACAAATCTGCCATCACTGCTCTGTGCTACTTGCAATCAAGTGTTTGTTTTTAGTATTCACAGATTTTTTTTCTAGGTTATCAATATAAACTGGCTGAGAACAGTCTGAAGACAGCTGGAGCCAGTGAAAGGCTGTAAAGAAGAAAAGGGACAAGTAGCAACAAGTAGCATTATGGGGATTTTTTTTTCCCCCGTAATACATAACTTCACAATGAGAGGAAGGAGGTACCCTCTTTCCCGTTCTCCATGATGTGCCAATGATGCTCAGAAGGTAGGAAAGAAACACTCTAACTTTAGTCAGGCCCACCACAGCAACAAAGGAGAAACCATTCTTTGCTTTGAAATCCTGCAGGAAGTTTTATGTCTCTCCAAAGAAGCTGCTCCTTTCTGAATATAGCAAAATGCAACCAAACACACAGTAACAAAAACAGTTATTATTGTCCAAATTGTAAAGTTTTGCTTCTTTGCTTTGTTTTTTATTTAAACACAGACCATTTTAACCAAAACAGTATGTGCATAATGGCTGCTGCTCCATAGGCACCACAGGCTAAACCATGAGAACAAACAAAAGGTAAAATTTAGTCAAGGCTGTCCAGCCAGCTCACTAACCGAACTGAGGATTTTGTGGAGTGAAGGGGATCCTGGAAGAAGGAGGTTACCACTGAAGAAATGTATCCAAAGTTAATATGAATCAGAAAAGCAAGTTTTGACTATGTCAGAAAACTTAATTCTGGCTTGTTGTATTTCATAAAAATTTCAAGTAGGCACTTCTTTAAATAGATCTGGCCTGTCCATGGAAAACCCCTTGCTGGCTTCTCAAAAGTCTTTCTGGACAGTTGTTTTCTTTCTTCTCTTGAAGAACTGTAAAACAATCCCTTTCTCAGATACTTAGAGATTTTAGACCCTCTGTTATACCTTCTTTTAAAGTGGGTTTAAAATATTGCCAAATATTTTGTAGTACTGCTGTCTAATTTGCACAGTTGTAAAGATCTTTATGATATTCAACATTTCTCAGTGCAAACCCTGTTCTGAGACCAGCTGAACCTGTTACCCAACAATTAACCTTATTAAAAAGTCTTTTTCTCTACTTTTGCACCATATCAAAATCAATGAGTTTATAAATGCTTAGCTTACATTGGTAATGTCAGCAATTAGTCTATTCACATTTTTTCTTTTAACACTCAAGTGAGAGATAGCATATATTTACACATTTCTTAATTTGTGGTAGGTTTTCTTTTCCTCTTCTCTCTCATATCAGCTTGCTCCTTAAGGAAGGGAGAATAAATGAGTAAATTAAAACTCCTCAGTGAGGAAAAATATATCCATGCTAGGAATAAATCACATTTTCACATCTGTCAGAAAAGATTTTTTCTTTTAACACTCAAGTGAGAGATAGCATATATTTACACATTTCTTAATTTGTGGTAGGTTTTCTTTTCCTCTTCTCTCTCATATCAGCTTGCTCCTTAAGGAAGGGAGAATAAATGAGTAAATTAAAACTCCTCAGTGAGGAAAAATATATCCATGCTAGGAATAAATCACATTTTCACATCTGTCAGAAGAGTTGACAGGACTTTTAACACATTTGTTCATTATGAATAGAAAACCACTTGTACCACCCAAAAATAAGAAAAGGAGGGGAAGAAAAAACCCTATAAGCTGTTTTCTGGCAGTCAGGCTTTGAAAACTATGAAGTGATAAAAACTTTAAGAAGTGAGAAGATTATTTAGCAACCAAAATGAACAGATCAGTTTGAGGAAATTTTATGTAAAATTTGAAATTTAGAAAAAAATGAAAGTGTCATTCTTTTATTACTTGAACTGGAAAAAGGAAGGGGGGGGGGAGGCAGAATC
>NW_008794836.1:2426842-2489694 GCF_000699145.1 Aptenodytes forsteri | reverse complement strand
TTTCTAATTCTCTCCATAAATCTTGAAACAACCACAGGAATAGTCACTGAAACAAACCTATTTAAGCACTACAGATAAAACAGCTCTACCTCTGATTGGAAGGAAAAGATCATCTTATTTTTCATCATATTCATGTACTAGTAAGGCATAGTCACCCAAGTTATTGATTAGATAACAGTTCTGAACACCTACCAGTTTAAAGTCAAGAAACATTCAAGGTCTTCATATTTCAAAGGCCTCTACTTTTTATGTTACTGCATATCTAAAAGAACAGCTGCCAGTTATCATCTCTGAGTTTGTTACAAATTGAAGCATCACATGCTCTGGATTAACCTGAATGAATTGCACACAGGTGTGAAAAATTAACCTCAGGACAAAGGGAACCTCATACTCCTAAGATAAAGAATGTCATGTCTCAGCTTCCTCTTCTTATTTTTACCAAAGACTATCATGAACTTTTTTTTTACAGTTTATACATCTGAGACTAGAGTTGTTTATATGAAGTTAAAGTACATGTTTGTATATATCTTAAGACATTCAGGAGGTTTTCTCATAGTAGAGTTTTTGTAGATCTTTTGGTCTAATATTACACGAGTCAAGGTTTATAGGGTCATGTGATTTTTTTTCTTAAAAGACCAATTAATATATTTAGTAAAAAAAATAAACAAGCTTATAGTTGCAATATTTTTTTACTCTTTTTCCAGGTGCAACATATAAGGAAGAAACTTCAAAATATGAATAAATTTGAAGAAGTTACTCTAAATTTACCTTTCTTATGTTACTCAAACAAGATTTTTATCCCTAGTAGGAATAACAGACAGAAAATTGTCATCTTTAGGATCCCTAAACAGTTAATCAGAGCTGCGATTGCTAAAATATGTCATGAATTTAAGAAGGAGATTTGATAGAATTAAATGTCTGAGCACAGAAGAGGTTTTCAGTGTGTTATTTACCAAAACAAGTTGAAGGAGGAGGAACTTAAAATAGAGCGGTTTCACATGAAGTGGGTTTTAGTTACTTTTTTAATGTCATTCTTAAAGAGTAAATAAGCACTACCAACCAAAGCCATATGATAATTAAAAAGCTGTAGTTTTAAAAGAGATTAGAAGTTTTTATGATCTACCTTGGTGATTAAAACATTATGAACACAATGAAACTCCATCTCTCAGAACCCAAAATTCGCTACCCATACATGGAAAGTAAGAATTTCTGGCAGAATTTAGACATCCCAGTTAAAAACTGCAGTCAAGAAAATATCTGTATATTTGTTATCTATGCTTTGAGACAAGCAGATTCAGCTAGGCACCTCAACTTGATTTTTTTAGTTCCTTAGAGACCTAAAGTTTTGTAGAGTCTTGACCAAACTAAACAATCAGGTCAATTCATAGCCTGTTATAGGTCTCTCATTAGACTTTCTCCTATTTGGGATGTATTTTAGAGGTACAGGGTGAAATGAATAATTAAGTCTTGATAAAGCCACTGGAGCTGATCTTTTCCACTCAAACAAGTGTCTTTATGACCAACACAAAGGGCCTTTCTTCTTTTGTGCTCTCTGTTCAACCCCTTGAATCTTGTAGTGTTTGTTTTCAAGTGAAAGATTTAAAAGGTAGAAGGATGGAAACTATGTCCTCTATTGAGCTCCCAAATACTTTACCGCTTGGCTAGTGCTTTCTCTTCAGTAGAGAATGAACCATCTTTGCCTCCTCTTACAGGAACAAATCCAGCTTTATTTGTAAATGAAAGGATTTCAGTCTTGCCTTCCAGAAGGGGATTTGGGACATAAGCCTGTAGAGGAAGGAGCCTTGAAGAGGGAAAAATTTAAGTAAGTGACCTCTTTTTTTTCAGTGTTTGCCATTGACTAGCGCATTGACTGGTTTTCTCTTCTGTAAACATAATCTGAGAGTCACATTTTGGTGTCTAACTCTTCATGCAGTCTCCATAGCAGCCAAGCTACTCCATGTCCCTTTGTATTTCATTGTGGGACCAGGTAAAAAATAAAATTGCCTAAGTAGTTTTTTGTTTGTTTGTTTGTTTTCCAGGGCTGAAATGGGTCTCTAGTTGTGCATGCTGCAACTTGAAAACAATAAAGTTCATGTAAAAACTTGCTACTTCCTTTCTTCTACCTCTATTTTTCCCTTTTAATAATGCTCCTAATACACCTGCTTTATAGAGTTCATTTTCCTTTTTCTTTTGATTTCTTGGTCTGCCTGTACTGTACTTGTAGAACTAGCACTATCACCTCAACTAGTCTTATGATTGAAAGACTTTCACATAACCTAAGATGACTGTTTTTAACCACACAGGAAAAAACTATCAATATTGTTCATTCTTTGAGATGATTTGTCAGTTACCAATGGAATCCCAAACACAGAAGACTGTAAGTGAAATAATTTCTTCATTGGAAGACGGTAAGTTCCTGAAGGTGTTACTCCTGCTGCTGATGTTAATGGGGTGCAGAGGAAAGGAAATGAGAAATAGCTGCAGCTGTAGGCATTACAGTTGTAGGCACTACTACTTTCTCCTCCATACTTCATTTGTAGCTTATATTCCAACTCATCCGCCGCTGTTTTATCCTGGGTTTTGATCTATTTAACAACAATATATTGTCTAAAATTTTTGTCATTTTTACTGTGTTCTTATTGCACCTAATTCCAGTTGGCCTACTTCTCCTGCCATTTAGTAGTCAGGCAGGCTTATTCTCCCCTCTGTAATCTTTTCTTTGAGAAACTTAAGGAATTGCGGCTCTTTCAAACATTTTTAAATGTCTTCGACATTTCTCCTGCAACATTTGACCTTGAAGTAGTGAATACTTTTCATTTCTACTGACAAAAACAGTCTTTTGCATGTTGCAAAGATGGGTATAACAAGTTGATGTTTGATTGTTTGGTTTAATCTTTTTTTCTAATAAGCAACAAAAATGGGAAGACGATCTTCTCACACAATCTAAACAGTCAAAGAAAAGCAACAATGTGTCAAAGCTACAGTGAAAAAGACCAGAGAAGGCAGGTGATGTCTAGTCAAAGCCAAAGCCAATCACAACACAGGTCTCCGGTAAATCCTTTCATCAGTAAAATGAAGTTGGGTGAATCACACATTTAAACGGCTACTCACAATGGTCCTAGCAAACATATATCGAGCTTTTTGTAGACAGCATGGCAAAGGAGACTTTTGTAGAGTTTGCTGATGTTTATGAAGATAGTCTGCCACACTTGAGGGGCATCATGAGAAACGCTAGGAAAGTATTTGTCTGGAGTATTAGCAGGGAAGCAATGGCAACTAGTATCATTTACCAGTTGGGGGCCAAAAGCGATTTCTCAGAACTTGAAAACAAGTTTATAGGAAGAGAAGAAAGAGTCTTAAATAATCTTGAAAGTAGAATCAAAACACAGTATCTGACATGTTAAAAAGGGGGAACTAGTGGAGAGATGTGAAGGTTCTCACAACTAATCCAAAGTGACAAGGCAGTAAAGCGATCCTTGCTGCAGAAGTCAGGATGAAGGTGAGCGATGCAAGAGCGCCCTTTACAATGTCAAAAAGAATACGATTACTAAATACTAAGATCATTTACATTGGTTTAGTGTATACTTCTGTTACTGTGTAAGCAGTAGCTGTTAGCTGAATTGAAAATTCGCTTTTATAAGAGTGCATGTAAACTGAGAGTTTGAAGTCAATGGTGAAAAAAAAAGATCCCTAGCTTCTGTGCTTGGCTTCATTCCACTTGCATAACAGACACACCTCTCCGCCTGTCACTGCATACGCCTCCACACATTCATGCTCTAATACAAGTGCATTAAACTCTCAGAGCTGATGTACTGTAAAGTTATCTGTTGTTACTCACGTATCTACCCACTCCTCAGCTTTCTGCCTTCTTGGGTGGCATGGACAAATAAGTCATTCTCTCCACAATTAGGATCGTGCAGTCTTCAGTTTTCATTGGCTGCTATTTTTCACTTATGCTCTAAAAAAAGTATTAGCCTTTTTTCCACAAGGGTAGTTTGGTTTATGTTTATGCATGAGTTTGTACATACCCACATATGCTGAGCTAAAAAAGTTAACTTACTAGTTGTCATTTCCTAATTGAAGTATAGCAAGTATCACTAGAATCTTAACATCAGAAAACAGAATATATCGTAAATAAATATGTGTATATAAAGAGAGGAAAAAAATAGAGGCAGAGAGGCAGGAGGGCAATATCCCTCCCATTCTATTAACTTACTCAAGACTTCTGATATTTTTCTGTAACACAAATATTTGAAACTTCTAACACTTTCTTAAATTTTGAGGGGATGGAGAGGTCTATTGCCCACTCTACAATCACCAAGAAGTATAAAATGAGTATTGGTGAAGTGGAAGACTTTTCTTCAGTCCCTTTCCTGATTCACTGGGAGCAAAATCAATGCTTAACCTTCATAAAAATACTAGCATTGAAGCTACCAAAAAAAAAAAAAAAATTGGCTTAAAGATTCCAACCCAAAACGGTGAATTAGGAGAGGGGAAAAAAAATGTTGTCAGCAACCTTATGCATGCTATGGAATTGTTGTTGTTTAACCTCAGCCGGCAACTGAGCACCGGACAGTCATTTGCTCACTCTCCCACCCCCCCGGTGGGATGGGGGAGAGAATCGGAAGGGTAAAAGTGAGAAAACTCATGGGTTGAGATAAAAACAGTTAGTCGGTAGAGCATGGGAAGCTGAAAAGTCCTTGACTGGTGTAAGCACTGCTCAGCAACAACTGAATCATCGGTGTGTTATCAACATTATTCTCCTGCTAAATCCAACACACAGCACTGTACCAGCTACTAGGAAAAAATAACTCTATCCCAGCCAAAACCAGGACAGGAATCCACCTGAAATGTATGAAATTGAGTCAGTTCCAGACCTCCAGCCTTCTCAGTCGGTAGAGCATGGGAAGCTGAAAAGTCCTTGACTGGTGTAAGCACTGCTCAGCAACAACTGAATCATCGGTGTGTTATCAACATTATTCTCCTGCTAAATCCAACACACAGCACTGTACCAGCTACTAGGAAGAAAAATAACTCTATCCCAGCCAAAACCAGGACAGGAATCCACCTGAAATGTATGAAATTGAGGTTCAGTTCCAGTTTTGAAGTAGAATGAAGAATTTGTCTTTTTTTTTTGCCAAATCTTATAACAGTGCATGCTAGTTATGTTTCAGAATGAGTCCAGATCAACCAATATTTACTTACAAAGTTGTACAGGCCACAGAAAAAGAATTAATGTAGTTCTGTTTTGGAAAACCTCTTAGCCTGGGCAGTATAATGTCCACCTGAACTTTCAAGGACAAAGTCACTATCCCAAATGCTTGCTCAGTTCTGCAATACATCTGTCTCTGCTTTGTTCCCGTTCTAAGCAGAAATTCCGTCTTGAGTGTGAGAAACCCTCACAACTCCCATTTCATCAGTACCAATATTTTTCCACAAGAGGCTTTGCATTCATTAAATGGCATTTTCCTATAAAAAGAAAAAAACATTGTGAAAAAAAATCAACAAGTCTCTATGTAGAATACTTCTAAGGCGACTGAGAAAATAGAAGTGTGGTTGTAAGGCAGACCTGACTTTTGAAACAATGGTTATTTGTGTGCCTTTTGCTTACGTAAAATCCAATACTCATTCTTCAGTACTTTCGATGCATAGTAGCAAATTATGTGTTTCATATATTATGGGAATCATTAGAAATGTAAGGTAATGTGTGCACTGTGAAACAAAATATAACTATTGTGTCATACAACATTGTCTTTTATTAACATCTTTCTATACTGTCTAAAAAAACATACTTTATACCAAAATCTTCGGTAAAAGTATTTTAGCGAATCAAGTCTTGCATGTTTGTCCACATGGAAAACATTTAGGACTTAGATTTAGGGATTAGTTTTGTAACAAGACTTAGAAGGATTAATACATGTAATTGCAATTTGCAGCTGCTATCTCCATATCAGTTACCAAGATCACTGACTAGCTCCTGCCTGTATCCAGAGAGACACTATGTCCAATGATCCTTATGGTTTCAATTTTAAAATTACCCAAGAACTAAAAAAAATGTGCTTTTGGCTCTGTAGTGCTCTGGAGTGTAAGGCAGAGCTCCAGCAAGATGGTGCTTTCCTGCTTTCCTCACCCACAATGCTTAAGCCAGCAGTTGTTCTCAGAGCCTGCCCCAAAAATCAGTCTCTGCTCCAAGAACAACCCTTATCTTCCCACCCCCATCCCAGTGCTCCTTACCCATTCTTTCTTTCCTTTTCTCTGTTGTTTTATCTCTGAATCTTTAAATTATTTTTTGGAAAATGATGCAGTTTCAAGGAAGGGCTGTGAAAGCATATTCCCACATGCAAGACTTGTCAGTAACCTGGTGATTAGCACAGTCTATGGTAAGAGATTTAAGTGGGCAAACATTCAGGAAAAGAATGGAAAAGCATCCAGGCATCCCACTGGTATTAAAGTTGAAGGGAAAGGGTTGGAAACAAGTATCACGTACTCTTCTAGCCATGTTTTTCAACAAACATGACAGCTGCCATGCTGTTTTGTAAGAGCTGTGCCCTTGTCGTGGTATGTTTTACATGCTCTGAGTACACCTACAGGATTCGATCCCTCAGGGGAATCTCATGCAGGAAATGCAATATTGTTGATTCTCATAATGCTTGAGTGTGAGACAGCAGTCTGTCTCAGCTGGGCATTTGATTCCCCAGGCTCAGATATTTCTGAAATACTATCTTTACATCTTGTGCAAAAAGGAAAGAGTAGGAGCTTGCGCTGCCTTATAGGTTAAAGCCTAAAACACTTAACTTCCACTTCGGAGTATATCAATCCAGATACACAAAAGTGCCTTGATAAGTTAAATGCAGAAACTAAGAATACGGATTTAATACAACTAATGACTGTATGACAGAAGGTAAATGACAGCTTGCTTGGAAGACAAAAAGAACTGTGAAGCTGTGTAGGGGATGTTTGTTTAAAGCACTGCTCTGTGCTGACTCCTCCAGGGCAACATGGAAGAGGTTGAGGATGGCAGAAGCAAGTCAGGGGACTGTAATCTTCTCTGGGAGTGCACAGGAAGGTATGGCTGCACCCTCTGGGAGCTGGGGGAGGAATGGGGAAGGGTATAAAGGAGACATGTTTTTCTTGTCTCCATTTATTCCCCTTTGCTTCCTGTATCATGGTAATATAGCTGTGCAGTGCCACCTTTGTATCATGGCTGTTATCATGCAATAATATTTCCTGAAGGAGAAATGTATCTCCAGGTCCATTTTGAAACTCCAGGGATTTCAGTAGTCTTTGTTTAAATGATACAACACAGAGAAAATTATTTGCAGTCTCTTCTTCACCCAACGTATACGTGCGCTGTAAATAGAAACCACAGACTGCTTGTGTGTTTGGGGAAATTGGAACAAAAAGTTCCTCCTCTGGACTCATTACTTTTTTTTCACCTTCTCTTTTAAAATATAAATCTTCCAGCAAATTTGACTGTTGTATCAGATACTCAGCCATTTCTCAGCTTAACAAGCCACATAAAAAAGTAGGAAGTGAGGTTTGAGCATCAGACTAAAAAACTGTAGATGCTGGAGGAGAGAGCATTTCATAGGGAAAACTTTGTTTTTATTGTGAGGGTTAGCTACACCAAGAATTCGTCATTAGGACACGCTGTGAAACTTTAGAAATCTCATTCTAGAGTCAAGCATTAAACCAAAAAAGTAAAAAACTATTCCCTTGACAGTGGCCAATTCATCACAGAGTTTTTTAAACAGTAAAATCAAGACATCTTCTCTTGGCTTGGTCACTGTCATAGATACCCATATATTGCATCTCTCATTGAAGAAGTTGTATAGAAATCATTCCCTAGCTGTATCATATTCTACTTCCTCGTTGGTCAGCTGGAGAAGCAGGCTGGTGATTTAGCAGCTCCCAGATCATCAGCATGAATCTTTCCTCCATTTTGCTCATATAAAGTACAGGGAGTTCGCATTTCTCAGTTGGCAAAACAAAGGAGAACCACTGCTAAACAGGGTAGCATTCCTAGAGAAGCTTAATCAATTTTCTTATGTCTCAGCACAAAATGTCAGAAGCATTTGTATGAAATGTTACCGCATAAGCTAATGTAAAAGATGTGATGCAAGAGAAAAGGGAAAATTGCTGGGGGGAGGGGGGGATTGTGTACTGGCTAGATGAGTTCTTTGAGGAACAGGTATTACAAACACGCAATGTAATCATAGTTTTAAGTGTTTCACTGACTGTACATTTTTGGTTTATCATTTGAGTTGGAATATTTAAAATGTAGGAAATAAAACCCTGAGGTTCTCTATTCACTATCCACAAACAATATTTCACACAAGAATAGGAATGCCTACTGCTAAAGCTGATCTGAATGATGATACTTGAAATGCTTGAGGTTTTTTCTTAAACTTAAGCCACACAGGCCAAATAAGTAAGAAATAAATTATTTTTCTGTAAATCATGCATTTCTATCATATCGGTTCAACAGCTTTCTTCATTATGCATGAAGTGAAATATCTCTTCATACATTTTGGTATCATCATATTCTATTTTATTGCTGGCAGACTTGTACTGTACCACAATAAAAATCAATAAATGCAACAATAAAATCATACATCACCATCTGTGTGTTCAAAAAAATTTTATAGTAGATTTACTACCTAGATCCTGTTTTGAGGAATTTCTCTGAAATATCCAACCGTTATATCAGTGTATTATTATACATTATTATTATAAGCATATATATTATACATTAATTACATACTATGTGTTATATACTATATTATACATTAATTATACATTATATATAATAGAGATATGCTTCTGGTTTTTTATATATGTACAGAAACAATTTTTTCTTTTTGTCTTTAGACGTATTTTCAAGATTCAAGAAATTACTCTGTTGATGATCTAAGTTTTCTCTGTCTGCTCAGCAGATAGGTCTTATCCGTTAAGAAAAATGTATGCCACTTAAATGAACCATTATAAAAATGCCAGTTAACAAGGTATTTTAATATGGTAATTAAAACTGCTTTAATGACTGTAGGAAGAGATGGCTACAAAATGCATATATTAGCAGGGAAAAGTACTTATTTTCCACATTTTTGTGCATTAAATTTTTCTTACAATGCTAAAAGAAAATAGCTTAGCAGCTGCAGTTTAGTGTACCTCTTAGAAAAATCTTAACTGAAATACATTTTCATTGGAATATAATTTCCTGCCAATGTCAGATCTCATACAAAATAGATCTGTATAGACTAACAAATTCAGAAAATGAAACTGGCTTTAGGTTGGGATGTTGTGAACTCAGCCACATTTCCTTTCCATCCCCTTCCATCCTGGAAGTGACCTTGCCATTCATACGCATTGTTTCAATTCAGAGGCATTAAGGTTTACTCTTTCTATGATCCAAAATGGAAATGTTGTGTGTTATTTTCAAAATTGCTTTGTTAAATGCCTACTGTATTTTAATTTTAAGTCTCCTAGGACATAAGAAGCGGATTTTTAGTAGAAAAATAGCCATATGTTATGCCCTTATTATGTTTGGATAAAATGGAAATGCGCACCTCAGCTGAGGTAGTGCTCGTGCTGTAAGGTGCTCTCTCTTACATGGCATTTGCTCTGGCGTCCAGTGAATTGGTATGTCTCCAAATGGAGAAAGAGGAATCATGTACTGACGTATCCCCTTTTAGCTTGGCTTCAAAGATTTTATGCCTGGTATGCTACATTAGAAGCAGCCACCATTTGAATGTAAGCGGTGATATAATAACTAGAATGGTACATTTCAGTCTTAATTGGAGAAACTACATAGCACAAGTTTAACGTATACCTAATTAAACAGAAATTCAATTCCTTGGCTGAGAAAATTATGTAAATTTACTGGATAGGACAAATAATATAAGGATTATAAAGTCTTCAGTAGCATGATCTAGTATAGCAGATGCATTACCAATTCACATTACATACACATGACCGAGCAGGAAAAACATTTAAAATGAAATGTAATCTTAATGTCCTTAGATTTATGATCAATATATCAATTATCATTATCTAAAATATTATTTTCTCTTACTATACACTCCAAAGTTTATCCAGAAATTATTCTAATAACTATCATGAATAAGACTTAATCAGCATTTTAACACCTCATACAAATTTCTTTGTATTTTTACCAAGTATTTTACCAAGTATTAAGAAGTGATTGCAATCAATTTTGTATCTAAGATGGCTACTGAGGAAAAAATACAGTCTTATCTTTTGGGGGGGTTATTTCATTAACTGGAATCATTGAGCTAATTACAGTAACTTTTGGGACATAGTTTCTTTCAACCTGGGAGGTTTTCATCATTAAAAGGGAAATAAACTCCCTTTGGGCATTAAACTGTATTTGCTTTGATGTAAATGTATTTACAAAGGAAGAAAAAGACACTTTCTAGCCTCTATTGTGCTATAACATCATATAACATTTGCATGACATGTTTTGAAATACACGATAAGTACTGATCATGTTACTTTTTATGAATATTTGACAAGCAATCTTTAAATGAAAATGGTAAATGGTATAAATAATAGCATGCAATCCTATGTCTTTTATCAAAAGGGAGGGAGACCACTAAGATTATCTTTTGCAAAACTATAAAAAAGTCCAAATTTTTTCTATTATATTTATTCTGTAGTTCTATTTCAAGTAAGAGTACTTGTGAAAATTCAAGAAGTTTTTACTATGGATAATTCAGAGAAAAATAATATTTGGGGAATATGATACCAAAAGCTATAAACACTATTGTAAAAGCAGGGGGTTTTCCCCTATATTTCAAGCAAAAAAGATTTTATTTTAAAACAATCATATGAATTATTATATTACAGAGAATATCTTATTTTAAAGGCACGGTAGACCATCCATTCATTTAACATTAAGGGATTCTTTTGTCTTTGAAAGATATTTTGGTTATTGCAAATTCATGTTTTCTCTTAATGGTGAAAAAATTACAAATACTTAAATATTCAAAGATAGCATAAACCTCTCAAGTGGTACACTTAGAAACATTTTGTGTGTGAATTTAGATAACATAATAACAACCTAATATCAGTGTTATGCAAACAATAAAATATTTTATATTCCAATATATAGGACAGTGGCCGCATTACAACTGGTTATGAGTTCAAAGAAGCCGTCTGAGTATAAAGTATTTATCCTAATTTAATTAGGTACTTAGAAATGTGTAAGTAGTTCAGTGCCAAAACAAAAAGAAGACAGTGATCTAAAAATTGTTAAGAAAAAAAAAAAGGATAACCAGGTAAACTTTTTAAATTCATAAAACTTTTCTTGAATTCTGACAAAACTTAAAGAGTTGCCTCAGTAAATGTGCTTAGCAAGGTAATAAACTGTAAATATTAAAGATGTTTCTACAGTTCCATCCCCAAAAGGAAAAGGAATACTAATGGTTTGCCCATTCACGAGCTAAGTATGCTTGTAATATCATATCACAGAAGTACTGAGGCAATGAAAGCATTACAGCTGCTCATACTTGAGCCTAAGATTATAGAATTAAAAAAAAACCAAAAAAATCCTCTGCAAAACTGACAAATCAGGAGAAGACTCTACAGTACCGGCTCACAGCACGTCCGCACTCTTCATCTCAGCCACTGCCAGCTCACATCTAAGTTGCATCAAGACACCAGCAATGTTTCACTCAGCGTTGCTCTGCACTAGTCTTCTCTTCAAAGGTGTGAATGAGCAAGAGGGCTGGGGTAATCTCAGGTATTTATTATTCCGGAGCACTGATTGTTTACAACATATTACAAATAAGCAAAGATGTTTCGTGTATTAGAACAGCTTACAACATTATCAGTGCTGCTGAGGAGGTGCAAAAAGGGTGTTTAGGTACTTTCATCCCAGACAACAAATTCTCTAGATCATACCCCACACTGTCACTTTCTTTATTGCATTTTCCATTTCCTTTTTCTTTTTTTTTAGTTTGCTCCTTTCAAACTAATCTGAGGCAATTTCTTGTTGGCCCTCGGGAAGTATGTATTAAACAAGTGTTTATGTTTTCATTTATTTATTTTTTGTTGGTCTGTTTTGTTGAGTTTGGTGAGGATAGAGGAGTATTGGTCGTTTTCTGGACTAAAAGAGTGTCATTTTATGCAAAACCAATATCCTTCCCACCTAATAACCATAACACCATACACAATAACAGAATCTCAAGGGCTCAATGGCAGTAACCTCCAAATTTGTTCCAAAGCTTTCTAAAAATTTTATTAAGAATCATACCAAAGTTACAGAACAGCAAATTACAAATACTGCAGAAAAGCACATAACTTGCATAATTCATTACATGAGGTCAATAGTTTCAAAATCAAAATGCCTCTGATGTTCAGCATTAATATCTTACAGATTCAGCATTAGCTTTCTTCATACTGAAAAACTAAGTTTCAGATTTCACTTTCCAACAGTAACAAAATTACCTGGTCTACCACATCCACTGGTGAAACAAAAATGATTAAAGCATAGCTAAAGGAATGGGATTTCATTTATTCTTATAATAAACTTAATGGAAAATTGAAATTCTGTTATGATTAGAAATTTAAGACTATAATTGTATCTTAAAATACAGTGTCAAATTACAAATCTTTACGTTACATTATGCTGGAAAGGAGACATAAATTAATCTTGGTAAACAGAGAGAAATAGTTGAACTTAATTACATTTTAAGGCTATTTTCTATTCAATAATTGCTTGTTGCAAGTATACACCTTTAATGACTTCTTTTAATTAACTGGTCTAAATAAATTATTTGGTTACGGCGGACTTGATAAGATTGCTCACTAGCCCACCTATACATTTTCTAGGTTATTCATTATAAACTGAAGAGAAATCTCCAACCATTAAACAAAGCCCTTTTGCCCATGAATAATTTGCACTAAATTGTCTAAGGCAGAACAAGACAAGATACATTGATTTCGGAGAATAATATTCTTTAAATTCAATTTACTTCCAAAGGAGATATTTGACTCAATGTATTATTGCCTTTAAAGATGATATATCCATGTTGATAAAGAAACATGCAGTTAGGTGAAGAAACCAGCATTTATTCCTTCTGTTTCCTATTGCTCTCATTTTTTCTTCTTTTATTGGAAGTCATTACAGCTATTTTGCTTGTCTTCAATTAGATTGTTCCCTAAGACAGGGAACATTAATCTAATGTGAATAAAATACTGAGAATCATCCTTTGTGTGGCTAAAGGAAGGACGCTATTGTTAAGATTTGCCCTGCCTATTTCCTGATTCTTTAGGACCGTGCATGTTAGTAATGTCAGAGCAAATCCTTTAAAAAAAGCCTGCCTGTAATGGATTTGACAGTATATCCATTACCTCTTTGCAGCTTACTGTTCAGCGTACTTATTTTTTTTTTCTGCAGCAGCACAAAACATGAATACTCCAATATTTGTTCAGATTTTAAAGAGGAATCCTTCAAACAGGTTCAGTGAATTTCATATAACTTGCAGGAGGTAGTATCGCTATTGGAAAAGACCAATGTGTTAGCAGCTGCTGTAGACAGCATATAAGGAAGAGTTTTGTGAGTTCTTTCTAGATAACAGAAGAGTCAAATCTACATCCTGAAAAACTGGATTACATTGTGCTCTATTGCCACAGCTCACACAGGAGGATCCTACAGGAAGCAGTTTTTCACAGGGATGCTGATTTTTTGTAAGAAAAGCTTATCACTGTACCTTTGTTAACCTTTTGCTGATGAGGACATGTAAAATCTCTTGTGCTGAAGAAATTGTGTATCATGATGGTTAATTGAATTAGTATTTCTGAGTACAGTTTATTTTCAATACCTCAGTAAGCGCATAGCTGGAATATTATTTTTACTTATTTTATTAATATGTCCCAATATAGCTAACATTGAACAAGTGTCTAGCACTTGGTCCCCTGAAAAGGATGAGGTCCTCAGCTCCTTCATTAATGTAAAACAGCAAGGTTTGCTAATTCAAATATGGTAAAATTAACTTTGTAAATCTGGATTGCACTGGGTCTGGGTAACCCCATCACGTGGATCTTGTCCGAAATATCTGTGTTAACCTTTTTCTCCTATCAGTTGCAATTTCCAAGTTTTGTTCAACTTAAATTTCTACAGAGGTCAGACTGTACTCGCTATACTGCAAAGTATATATTACAAAAAAAACCTAAGATAGGAAATATCAGAATTATCCCAGCAAAATGTAGTGATATTTCTTGCACCACACAACCACCTAAAGAACTCCTCTGCAAAATATGTAAGGGATGTCAGAAAATTAGTGTTCAGCTTGCATTAAGATTCTCCCCCTGAGAATCCCATCTTCAAAATTTATATCTACATCTCATCTTAGGAGAAAAAGCAATAAACATGACATTAACCTCAAAAATGAGAGGACAATATCTTAAAGTCATGAACTTACATATTTACCCTGATCAACCAAATGACATCTTTGTACTGTTGCCTATAGAAACAAACTGCAAAAAAAGTCTGGCCAAAAAATAGGAAAATAAGAAAAGATGCTCTTACATAAAGTTAAAAAAAAAAATCCCATCAGCCAAATATCAGGAGAGATGCTCCAAAACAACCAAGTCAAGACCTAACCCAGATACAATGCTCTGCTAACCACTGCTGCTTATATTTACTTGTCACAGCAGTATCACTGGTTTGTTATCAGAATTGCTCCAGGGCACTATATACCAGCCTAACCTGATTATTGCTAAACCTTGAATTTTCTTTCTTGGAAATTAATAAATATTTATAACAAAATACCCATGGATTTAGAAAGACAAGAAGTGGGCATTTCGCTGTTAGTTGATGCAAGATCATAATTAGTCCTTCCTTCAAAGGAAGTGGAATTCATAGAGCAGCTACCCAAAGTGCTCAATGTTTTGTGGGGTGAATGTTCCAAGAAGGCGGCTCATGCCCACTGCTCAACTGGGGAGAGCTCCCTGCATTCCATTTCTGTTCTGTCCTCGGATATGTACAACCCACTCCCCAATGCCTGTATGTCTGTTTTGCCACTCTAGAAAAATACCAGGAAATATTGATAGTGATACTATAAATCTATTGAAAAACAAGTTTAATTTCCTGTCTTTAAAAGGTCACTAAATTTAGTGTTTATTGCATGCAATCTTTCCTGTGCAAAAACAAACTCAAAAATTCAAATCTCCTGATATTAATTGATGTTTGTGTTTACTGCAAATAGTTGTGCATAATTGTAGTCTTTACAGATCACTGATAAGCAAAAGAAAAAAATTAAAATACAGACAATTTTCAGATCAAGAATTTACCTCATGGTTATTCCCTTAATACTTACATGTATGCAGCACGGTAGGCGAGCTCTTAAAAAGTATGTATCAGAACTAGTTTTTCACATTTTTTAAGTGGTCTCCATGCTTGAAATGCCATATCCGAAATATTTTGCCTGAATTATAAACCAAATAAAAGAGAACAGAGCACAGCCATTTATTATAACTACAGTGTGACAAGTTAAAAATGTGTGAAAACTGGTGGTGACAATCAATACCTTAAAATTTGATCCTACTGTATTTTAACTCAGCACAAACATGAGAAATTCACTGTGTGAAAACTAAAATGAGTTTCAAAACCATATTTGATTCTTTTAACATTAAAATTAAGTTTACCATTGCTTGAAGTATTTGTGTGATTTTAAAGCTGCAACTGACAACAATTATTTAAAAACAATCAAATAAAAATTGTAAGCAAGCAGGAGATGGCAAAACATTTTCACAAAGCACTGTTTAAAGACTTGAAGGTTCAAAAGCAAAACAAAATTGTACTGAAAACAGCTGAGTAAATACACCTAGGGTAAATAAAAAATAAAACCTAAGGTATGTACATAAAATCAGCTTAGTTTTACGGTAAAGATTAAAAAATAAAACCAGCAACAAATAGAACAACTTATGTTGGAAAAAGGTACAGAAGGAAATAAATCATCTTTATGAAACTTTCTGAAGCAAAAGAGCTACTAGAAAATATAGTAAGTAATGGACAAAACCAGCAATAGTTTTAAAGTAACAAATGTTGAACCGCTTGTTTTTAATTTCATGTTGAAACAATAACACAATCCAGAAAAAAACATCTTTTTGCAGTTACTCATTTTTTATGCCAATTATTGTCTTAATCATCCCTTTGAAGTAATTTTTTCACCCTCTGCTTACAAAGAAGTGTTATCAGAGTCCTAATAATCTATCCCTAAACCATCTTTATTTTTGAAGTAGAGAAACTGGAAATGAATACAACATCGTGTCTACATACCATGAGTGCATGATAAAATTATAACATTATTTGTTATTTTCTATGCTATTTTTTAAAGAATTGTGTTGTTCTCATATATTTATTTTGATTTATGTTATATCATCACCATACATCCAGGAGAGCTTTTTACTGAACTGTATGCAATGATTCCCTTATCTGTTTGTTTATTTTTTTCCCCCTTGGTAGCCCTAAGCTATTTTTGTAATACAAAAACTTGTATGAGTAGACCAAATTATTCCTGCTGTTGGGTATTTTCATGCATTTATCAAAAACAAATTAACTATTTTTTCAATTAACATATCAGTTATGTTTGTCAGTGATTCTTCTAACACTACTCAAAATTTCTTCTAGTTTCAGTTACGTAAAATTTTAGCATATTTTCTGCTTGTTACATTCCAGATATTGTAAAATATATTGAATAACATCAAATTTTAAATATTATGTCATCTTCCATCATCCTTCTGCCATATTAAAAGAAAAGCACCACATTTTTTTATTACTTCACTTTGTGTATTACAGTAGTTTCTTAGTGTGTAATTCACTTTGTGTAATACCGTAGTTTCTTAGCTCTTAAACATACATTGCTTCTTATTTAAAAAATACAGACCCGATCTCACGCCTACATAATTTAATGCCTATTGATGTCAAAGTGACATATTCACAATACAGAACATTTAAAACAGCCTTTGAAAGATAAGAAGCTAAGTTTCCATAATAGCCTTTGGGGAAGAATTTTACCAGAGAGTTTTCATCCATATGAATTACTATTAGTACCTTTGAATATACCAATTAACTTTTCTGTTGATATAATCACAATATTGTAGTATGCTGGGGGTACATTTTCACTTTTAGATGGAATATTGATTCATTCCTATAAAGTTGTTCTAGATCAATTTTAACCAATTTTCTTTACCAGTAAGTAATCCTATGCCTCGTTTAGGGATAAATAGCCTGAAGTTACCCAAGTGCCAAACATGACAATTAATTGGAAATACTCATTATATAGCCATTTTCTTTAGATTTGAGTGAAGCCTTTTATTCTGATATAAAGTTTTGAAAAGTCTGGTGGCCTTTTTACATGGACAAGACTTAGCTGTGTGAGCTCTGCAGCGTGTGGTAGTGGTAACATGCACATCCGCGTGCAAAGAAGGAGTTTTCATAGTATTGAATAAGAACTTTACAGACTGCATTTACATTTACATAACAGCAAGCAATCTGCTTGCTTTTGTGGTTTTGTTTAGGTGTTTCACTTGTTCCAAACACACCTTATTCACTTTGATACGGTCAGATAGACAATTACTGATCCAGACCAAGGACACAGTTTGCTAGCCAATTTAGCAGCCAGCTGCCACTGAAAGAAAATGTGTCACCCAAAAAAATCTACAAAAAGATATTTTGAAAAAAACCCCATGAATTATTTTCTCCTGGTTTACTACCTTGACAGCAGGCTCTGAAGCCTGATGCTGTCAGAGCGCAGAGAGGGGTAATATTGTGTGGCCAGAGGTGAGGAGTGAAGAACAGGATCGCTCTCTCTGGCAGCTGTTAGCCACTAGCTTAGCTGTGACATCAAACAGCACCATAAATTAATTCCAATAATGAATCATTTTGCCTTTCAGATTGATTTTCTATCGCTTCCATCTGGAAAACCTTTAATTTTATGCAAAACAGGAGTTAAATGCTACCAAATTTAATCATACTTGTACTGCTACACTCCCTATGAAATGGAATAAGCACCTATAGAGGATGCAAGGAAGTGGAGATTTAAATTCAGTCATAAATGTATGTGAACAGAACGTATCTTGCATTCATGTCTGCAGCTCATCTTTGCAAAACGTCAAACTCTTTCAAATGTGCCAGAGTAAAGTTATTTTTTTCATTCATATGAAAAGCTCTTTCAAAATAAAGCTCTTTTAAAAATGTAAGCAGTTCTTAAGTATTTACTGCAACATACTGTCATATTCAGGAGTCCCAACTTTATCTGCTATTATCTGACTCTTGATATTGCTTCAGTACTGCCTCACTGCAATTATTATGGAT
The DNA here is from genome assembly GCF_000699145.1 of Aptenodytes forsteri. Lineage (NCBI taxonomy): Eukaryota > Metazoa > Chordata > Aves > Sphenisciformes > Spheniscidae > Aptenodytes > Aptenodytes forsteri. Next base: position 2,471,354 of record NW_008794836.1, on the reverse strand, counting down.
GGCAGCTGTGTAAGGATTGTTAAGACTGAAGGCATTGGACTAGACATGTCCATTGTTTTGATGTTACCTTGAAGAAAAAGAGACATATATTGCTTTCTTACTGAAATTATGAATTATTGCACTAAATATTTCATTAACATTGTGACCTCATTTGTTGTATTTGATTGCAGACTCTTTTGCCTCATATTTCCTCCAAGAGTTATATTCCATATCAGAGAAATGAAATAAAAATAAGCCAAAAAAAGAGTTGAGGAATTAAATGATAGCAAGGAATAGCTAAATGTTTGTGTTAAACTACTAAAGGCTTAGAAAAATTATGTTAAGTTCTTTTTTTCTGTTGAGACTTCCTAATCAAATGATTATTTGGTTTCCTCTGAAACTGAATTTTTCTTCATTCACTGAGCTGACAACTGACTGCTGCAGCTCCCACTTGTGCAGCTTCTATAACTGGTCGAGTCCCACATTTACATCCAAAGAACTTTAGGTTCATCTTTTTTTGACAATATCAGAATTCAGTTAGGACACACTGTTAAGCTTATGACTCTCTAATATATTTTTCCAAAAAATTTCTTTGAATATGCTTTGTTATGTTCTTGTTTATTTTATTTTCTTTATTTTATTTGAATATCTTTGTAAACTAAGATAGCACAAATATGCACTACAATAGAAAATTAAAAGGAAATTATGCAGAATATATTAAAGAATGCTTTTTTCTAATTCATATAAGAAGTCTGCATCTAAGTGTAATATTCCATTCCAAACAAAATATTGTACAGGCAATATGTCTGAATGACACTGCTAAAACCAAACCAAACCAAAACAATATTTAAAAAAAAAACAAAAACAAACCCTACAGATATTCTTCAGTGCAACATTGTGAATTGTAAATATATTTGCAAAAAAACCCCATGATTTTGATTACCTGTAACTTACTAATTAAATAAAATATGGAAGTTGTGAAATAAAAAATATGTATACACTGTTATCTCAGCTCTGATTGTAATTTGTCATAAAAAATAGATTAAAAATGGATTGGTCTTAAATAAGAAGTCATAATTCCATACCGTGTTCACTTCAGGGTCTCTTCTGCAATGTAAGTCTTGTTTGTCGGTTCCATACAAATACGCTGTGCTATAGGATGTAGTTACCCTTGTAAAGATGACAGATATGGTGATGGAGAGGAACCTATGCACTTAGAAACAAAAGCATGGAAATGCCAGGAATTATACAGTGAATTGGTATCTCTAATTAGACATAGAGAAAGACAGAACACTGCTGCATACAAGCACAAAGTTCAAGCTATAGGAGATGTTTGATACTGATAAATGAAAACTATTAGAAAATTCTGTAATAGCCACCTTCTGCCACCACTTTACAAAAGAGGACCTGCTCTTTCTGTCATGTACCCACTTGCACAGGCATAACCAGCAATTCTATGCAGTCAGTCCAATCTCATTTAAACCAAACAGAGGACATTTGGATCCGCAAGACAGAGCTCTAGTGTCTAACAAGTTTACTTTAAGGACACATTTAACCCTTGTTTTCAGAAAGTCCCCAAAAAACATGATGCTATTTTCAGTATATTTTCAAACACTGGTACAAAGTTTGTTGACTTTCATGTTCCATGTAGCGTATAATAAAGGATGTTTCTCAAAAAAGACTTGCCTCTCTAGTAGTTGAGCTGTTATCTGTCACAACAAGGCTGAAATACAAGTTTGGGAAAGCTGGATATTGCACACTTTTCTCCTCCAGCATTACACAAAAAACACTCAAGGTTCATACATATCCATCTGTGTTGATTCCAGACCAGATGCCCTGATTCTTCTTGGGTATATTGCTATAGTTTTTCCCACATGTAATTGCTCAGAAGTTCATTACATGAAGTGAATGGAAGAAGTAGTAGTGACTAAATCAAATTTTAGTATAACCACCAAAATGCAAAATGCATTTCCACTTCCATAACATTGTTTAAAGACACAGACACATCTGAGAATAGAATTAAAATCCAAAAAAGAACTGGAGAAGAGATGGAGTTAATCCTCAGTTATCTTCTTATAATAACCGTTAGGGGAAATGATTTTCCAGAACACCCATATGAGAAGCGTGTGAAAGAACATTATAAATTTCTAAAATCTTACAGATTATAGCATTCTATAGCAGATAAATTGTAACTAGCAGTAATTATTTTGGACTGTGAATTAGTTTGTATGATGAACCCAGTCAGAAAAATGTATTATTTTTCTAGATTTTAAAAAAAAAAAAAAACAAACCCAAAAAAAAGCAGCAGGCCATATTTACAGTGTGGGATCCTATATTCTGCAAACCAGCTACCTTGAAAATGGGCTAGCTTTTGAAAGGGATAACTAGTTCAACACAATTTTACAACTTAAAAAATTACAATAAAAAATGATTGGTAAAAAAAAGCTAATACAATCTTTCAATGCATAAGCAGTTGAATGGTGAGTAGAATTAATCCAGCAATTTTATCTTCATAAATAATGGTGGTGAAGGTGACAATGAAAGATTATGTCCAGTTACGCCTGCCCAGATTTCAAAATGGACATTGAAAAAAAAATATGCATGTCACACAAATGACAAGTGAAAAAAAATCCTTTACATATATTAGAAAGCTGTCTCATACATTTATATGATGACAATATTGAAAGACTGGTGATTGTTCATAAATACTTCCTGAGGGAAAATGATAGATAGCAATGGGCTTTTTACTCTAGTGAAGAGTCATTCCAAGAAGCTGTGGTTGGATACTGGAGTTAGGTGCATTTAAATAAGGAGTTAGGGACATACAATTGATGGTGAAATAGTTATGCATCGGAACAAACTACTATACAAAATTATGGATTTTCCCTGTCATGATGATTTCCAATCAAGTCTAAAAGCCCTTCTGAAAAACCTGGTTTTGCTCTGTACAAGTTAGTAAACCTAATATTGTGGTAATTACATAAAAACAGATGGCTTTATCACGCAAAATATTACATTAAATCATCTAATACATCTATACAGCCTTCATTTTTATGTATTCAAAACAAAAAGAGCAAAAGGACCAAACAATGCTGTATCAGGGAATACTGTCATTGACACTGAGAAAGCAGTGCTACCTGGTTACATTACTATTAAAATCCTTCCTTTGGCTAATTGCTTTCCCTATTAGAGTAAGATAAGCAAAAGTCCAGTTGCAAAGGAACAGCAGCATTGAAGACAAAGAACATGGAGGCAGTACTTGAATTTCTCATGTGGCTTTTTGTTGTTTTTTTTTCTTTTGTAGTCAGATTTCCTAAAGGAATAGAGATTTCTAAAATGAAAACAAATACACCAAGTGACTGAAGGAAGTGTGACAACTTAAAAGAAACTCAGGATAGGCCCAGGCTGAAGCTAGAAAGCAGCTATGGGCAAGTCGTACACTCAAGGGGTATAAAAGGTGGCATAAGCAATAGTTTAAGATACTCTGAACTTCCTGGTTTTTCACGGCTGGACAGGAAAGAATTAGATACATGCATGTTTACATTACATGTTTATGTGCTACCTTATAAACAGTTTAGCGCCTTTTACCCTTACATTTATTCTTTGCTTAAGTAACACTGGGCGTGTACTTTATGTATCTCCTTTGATAAGCTTGCTTTAATTGTGAACGCTGCAAAATAGTTGATGCCCCCACATATGATAGCCATAGTTATCATCAGTGGCAATTAATAACAACACCAAGACACACTGGAACAAAGAAAAAGATTTGAGGAAAAGTAGAAAACATGACTGAGATGTCTGCTTTTACATCAGGCAAAGACAGAGAAAAGTATGATTTCATAAATCTATAGATATCAGAACAAAGAAAAGAAACAATAAGGAATAAAGTAAATAAACATTTAAAATGCCATGTAAGGTAGTACACTGTATACATCGTATATATTATTTCTGATAGGAAATTAGGAAACAAAATTAAAAAAAAAGATTAAGTCCTTCTGAAATTAGTTCAAAAAGAAAAGGAAGAGGCAAAAAAACCCTCACGGATAGATGCTTTAATTAGTCTATAAAGGCTTTTACTTAATTGCTTTCAATATAGTTAGTAAAAGACAATATCCCACTTTATGAATTCTGGTAAAATCATGTCACATTTTGGACTTTTTTTATATTATGTCCTGCATTGCTCAGCTTAAAACAAAAGGTGCAACTGTTGACTTACATTTCCTAGTTTAAAATTATTTTCATTTGATTTGGGCAGGATGGTAGTACAAACTAATGCAAGAAAAAGAGGTTAAAACTAGAACTACTATCTCCCTAGCTCTGTATTACATCTGCAATCATATTCTTTAGTAACTTGCTCAAACAGGTCTAATCCAGCTCTATATGGTTGTTTCAGGCAGACTATATATTTTTCACAGACTAAAATAACTGATGTTCTTGTGAAAACTTCTGCCTTCTAAATTAATGTTTCTCTTTCTGCATTCTAACACTTTCTAAAGAATCGGAGATTGCTCATATTACTTCTGTTAATAATGGGGATATAACAGCTAACTAAAAAAGTATATTTCAGTCCTCTATTGAAAGTATGACCATTACAACCTCCTCTGACAGCATGTATCATAACTCTGCTAAAACCCTATATGATTTACATTGAGTTTCTAGCATTAAAGTTGCCGTTGGCTTCATTTCTAATCCTATATCTTTTGCCAGTCACCACAATTTAAATTATCAGTAAGATCATCTTTTTTATGGGAGCAGGATAGGAAGGTTAATGACACATGGAGTTTTATTCTTTCAGGTATTAGGCTAGGTACTGAGCCTGAATTCTGAAAGCTCATAAGCGTATGCTTAATCCACTCCTATGCAGAACATTAAGCAAATGCTTTAAGAGTTGTTCAGAAGGGGGATGCTTTCATGTATCAGTGCCTAGGCCATTTATTGTACAGGGAAGGGTGTTATATACAAGGGAAATTCTTAGACATGTCATATTGACACAAAAATATGGTATGTCTGGAAAGAAGCCTACCAATGCTCTGCAAGCAACAACCTAAAGAAGGTGAACAACTTCTAAAGAGTAAAGAATCCCAAATCAGATATTTTTTACTGTTGCTATCAGAAAGGTCCTATGCTACTAAATTATTTATCTGAATGTGTATAAACAGATAAACAGGGGGTTTTTTAGTTGAATTATATACTTTGTGTTATAATTGAACTCTTCTAGTTCAAGGACTAGCAAAATCCATCATCATGGCCCTTCTCTCTTAACCTTTCTGTTCTGCCAAAAGTTAAAGTGAATTTCAGCAAGACTAATTAAGGCCAAAGCCAGAAACTCTCCTAATGCCCAGGACACAAGTTACAACTCTGGTTATACTACTTTTTTTTTTTTTTTTTTTTTCCAAATTAAAATACTAGTTCTCTGTGCTTACTGTTCCTGGGAGTGGACTATCAGAATACCCCACTAGGGCTACACTGAAGGAAAGGAGTTGTTTTCACAAGCTATTTACTGTGGACATCTTACAAAGTAATAGGCAGTATTACAGTTATGAAACTGTAGATACAGTAGTTTATTTTGCAATCAGCAGAAAATCACTTGTCACTTTTTCTTCCAATAAATATTAGAAGATTACTAAAACAGGCTGAATTTCAACTTTACTATGTCATTCTATTAGGCACTGTGCTTTAACAGTATAGTACATATAGCAAGAAGATACATACAGTTTTAGAAATATATCATTTTAAACTTAATAGTGCTTTAAGTAGGCTAAATAATTTATAATGTGTTCACAATCAAGTAAAGGTACTTGCAAATTGTACTTCAATAATTATCAGGATCTAGATTCATTGGTACTCTGAGCCTTTTCAGAGTTTTGGGGAGAGATATACAACCTGTAAAGATTTTAAAAATTTGTTATAAAGTTGTGTTCATCTACATCACATTTGTTAATCCTTACAATTTTGTTAATATTAGCCAGGGCCACTTGTTTTTCACTTCTTAATTAATTGATATTCCTTTACATGTTTATGTTAGTTATCATACAATACTTTTTCTCCATTTTAGATGCCAGCTATTTGTCTGGTCTTCTGTAATCTCTGGAAACATAGTCATTCAAAATTACCCAGATGTTCTAGTAGCACCTTTGTTCTTTTGATCGGCTGTATGGGAGGATTTGTGCTTTGCTCTTCCTACAACTTGCAGTACTTATGAGGAAGAAAAATCTCTCGTATTACTGTATGAACGCTCAGTTCAGAAGAAATCTGACATACGTGCTCAAATTCACCCTGTTCAGGACAGCGTTCATTTACATACTATCTGATTTCAGTGCTTTCTGACTTGGTAGATGCATAAGTGTTCGCCTGGGCAAAGATACTTGGCTGATCTGGCATAATATGGGCCTGATATCCTGTCCATATTCAAAGTTCATGATGTATTATCTGTCATCATTAATTTCCTGAAGGCCAGAGTTAGAACCAGGCCTTTTATGTGGTGCTATTCTTAAAAATCATGCTGTGCTACTTAAGAAAATGAAGACTAACATTAATTTTGATAGTGTATAAGAACAGAAAGACTGATTCCAGTTTTCAGTATCTAAACTCATTGAATGCATGGGTGTAAATTTGTACAGGACTATATTAGAAATGTCTGTGTAGGAATCCTGTTATTACTTAACACCCACATATCTTGTAAACTCATAATGGGATTTGTGTTGAGTCTCCTGTACACTGTTCACAAAATTTACCCTACATCTTCCACTTCACCCTTTAAAAATTTAATCAAGCATCTGTCGTTTCATATCCTTCTCAAAACCCTTTATTTTGCTGCAAAGAGTCCAGATTATGCCATGATTATTAGGAGGAACAGGTTGCATACCAGATTAGTTTGCCTCAGTATGAATAATCTCTCAGTTAACATCTGAAAATAAAATAAATGCACCGTGTGTGCACATATATGTTTAAAGGTGCAGGTGAAAAGAAGGAGAGAAAGGAAAGAGGTAAAAAAAGGAAAACTTTTTTCTGTGACTCCTCATGGTTTTTTTCCCATGTGTATGTACGAGCATCGTCAGAACCTGGATTAATATTTTTTTTCTAGGGAGCCAGTCTGGAAATACTTGATCATATGACTAAACATTATCCAGATGAGTCATCTAAGAGGTGACTTTCTTGGATAGTCTAGGGGCTCTTCATGCCTCCCTTCCAAAATACTCAGCACCTTTTTACGTGGCAAGCACTTCTGGGTTCACATGGCTGCCCAGCCTCCCATTCCTGTCATGCTGGATGTAGCCATGATGGGTCTAGCCATGAATCCTCTTTCCAGACCTCTCGAAACAGAAGTCATGTAAGAAAGGGCTTCCACTTTTCAACACACTATGCAGAGAATGCAGGAAAATTATCTACTGAAAACCTTGATGATAATGTAGAAGTCAATGAGACTTAAGTAGAAGCAGCTGTATTACTACGGTGGGTGACATGATCCAGAGAGATGAACAAACACCTGCTACCCATCTTGCAGCATATTGTTAGACTTAATTAGTCAATGTCAAAAAGCACTTTAAAATCCACTGAAAAAAGGGCAAGTATTATTAATTTTTATTATAATTATCATAATTATCTCTATTATTGTTATGTGAGATGCACTGTGTGAGAAGGCACAAGATTGCAACGAGTGCTGTTGCTAGAAGATACAAAATATTAATTTATTTTTAAAATTCTCTAAATTATAGCCATGTCTACACTGTCAATTTAGCTAACGTCTCGGTTTAGTCTTTGGTTCCGCTTCTCTGATATTCCAGACTGCATGCATGCTAGTTTGCTCCTGGACTGTCATTTGGAGAGAACCTTTAACTCCTTCTGAAAAGAAACCTTACCAAGACCAAGGTTACCTCATGTTTTGTTCCATGCAGACAATGTGTATATGACCATTTCAGAAAATTAATCCTGTACTTTGGGACAGTCCTTCAAAAGCAGCACTACAGTTCAGTTTGATCACAGACACCCATGCCACTCCCTGGGTGACATACCCTACATTCTTTGTACTGTGCTACAAAACCACAATCCTACTGCAACCAGCCGTCATTATTTCAGGTCATCTGGTTCACTAAAAAAGGGAGCAAAAAATGTCTTACCACCACAGAGGTGATCCCTGAAGCCAGAAGAGACCTGGACACTAGCGTCCGTTTGTGTGGGGAAAGGAGAGGCCCCAGGAACCTTACCTTTGGCAGGGTCAGACCTCTGCTTCACAGGAAGTAGCTGGACTGGCTGATGCTTCAGGGTAGGAACATGTTGCCAGCCATGTCAACTCAAACATCAAATCTCCCTGAAGACTAGCTTGTTAATGATGATTACCAGCTAGAGGTCTAGTGCAGCTTGGCATACATGACCAGAGCAGGACCTTTGGGACCATCACAAGAAAGCAGTTGTGGCAAACGCTCAGTTTTCCTTACATTTGTCTGAGAACAGACAGCAAGGAGAAAAGGGGGCAGGGGATACTGATCGTGTTTGGGGACAGGCAAAGTATGACAGGGAGCAGACTAAAACAAGCAGGGCACAGGCTGCACAGGGGAACAACAGCTTTTGTACCTGGCAGCCTCCCATCACCAGCTCACCTGACTGTACATCCAGAGAACAGGTCTGCATGACAAAAAGCTACATCACAGCTCAGGTTTTTGCTGGCCAAGAACACAAAGCGAGACTGATAAGCCACAGCCATACACATTTATGACCATCAAGACCAGACAAGCATCTACAAATGGTGCAGAAACATAAGCTGCCAGGCATTCCCTCTGCATGGGTCAGAGAACAAGTGCTACTTTAACAGTGGCACTCTGCTCCTCAAGTGGAAAAAAACAAGTGTTCGCTTTCCCTGAATTTTGAAACGGGGACTGCAGCTGTCACAGACAGTGCTACTGGTTTTCCAGAACACCATTCTGCTAAAGAAGCAATCACAACCCTGTCACCTGCCTCACATGTCCTTCATTCTCTCCCTATTTTTCCCCCTGATGACACATCCACTACGGGCTTATCAAGGTATCACCTTCTGGCACCTCTTCTCTGTCCCACCAGCCTAGGAAGCATCTAATTGAGGTGCAGCTACACCCCTGTGGCTATCTCACGCTGTGGTTTTTTCCCCTCCAAGTTTGGGAATGATTGACACACAGTCACAGGAGAAGAATCTCTGATTTGCTAGGATGGTAAAAAATAGGATTTTGAAGGAGCCAGGGATCAAACATGGAGCCAGGGCAGCCAGTTGTTCCATCCATGACTCTTCCATAGCAGTCTCTGACATCTTGCTTGATATAATGGGAGACCCTGTAGCTGGGGTATTTGATCTGTTCATAGGGGATGCCATGGGAATGTGAATCCCATTGATGACCACAGCTCTCAAAAGCTCTGAAAGGCACCTGGAGAAATTGTTGATGAAGACTTCTCATGGGCCAACAGTCTGGTGAAGCCTCTCAGACCTCAGTCGTGATCAGACCTGTGGAGGAATGATTTCACAGTAGCTAGTAAAAGCTGTGCCTGACAAGTCTCAGAGGTTCAGCAGTGAACCAGCCTTTTTCAGCTGGTATTGGGGCCCAGAGAAGGATATGCTCCATCTTGCTTGTGATGCTGATCCTGGCAGTGTGCCTTAAATGTCATTCTCTGCATTTAAATGGTGCACACACAACCTCTTTCCCCCTAGGGGCTATCATCATCAAAACGTCTATGTTCCAGGGTCTTGCAAGCAGGATTTCCTCTCATTTTGTAAGGTGTCCAGAGCAGAAAAGGAAGCAGCACACCCAGTGATGTGGTTAAGATGATACCCTGTCCACTTGAGCAACAGCAGGAGAAAACAAGTAGAGAGGCAGCAGAGAGTAACATGTAAACACAACACTCCAAACAAAACAGTTTTGGGAAGGGTACAGACTTCTGTTATAGATCCTAATAATACAGAGTGGGAGGAATAAGAGAACGTCCAACACGGTGTGCATGTTATCCTACACAGGAGTACCCCTAGTTAGCTGCAAAGGTTTGTAGAGTAGGTGCTGAACCAAGTAGGATTAAGCAGTGGAGGTGAGGCCAGCCTGTCACAGGATTTGTTTGTCTTGAGCAGTGTGAATACAAGCTGTTTCATATCTATCACTACAGCAAGGGAAATATCTCTTGTATAAATCCTTATGCCCTGAATCCCCTTAAATATCACTGTTTTTCTCTTTTTCTAATATCTGTCTTCTCTCAGGTTTTAATAGTATTTGAAAATGTCATCAAATAATCAAACTTTTTCAATTGGTTAGCAGGTCATAATTCCTGGCATTTTATGACTCATGCATATCATTTCTTAGAAATCATAAATGACAGCATTTCAAAAAATATTCCATTCATTTTCTTAAAATGCCACAAAAATACCTCTTCTCTGCGTTTGTAACCGGGCTAGTTAATGAACAGCAATATATATACACTATATATATATATACACACACACACACACCCCCCGTGGGAGGATCTACCACAGATATATCAGAGGAAATGTTATGTACCCACTGTACCTAAATGGAGTGATTGTTAAAGCCTACCTGTCATTTTCTCCCCCAGCTTGAATAAATAAGAATAGCAGATGCATCTGGGAAGTTCTCCAAACTACTATTTTTTTAAAATGTGTTTTACTGCTTTTCATTATATATGAAGTATTCCCAAATCTCAGATCATATGAACCATTACAGTCAACTATTATTTAAAATTAAGTTAAAACAAAAATTTCAAGATTTTTTGGTTATTCTTTTAAACAAGTAACTAGTCAAGCTTACTAGCCTGACTAACAGGCTTATTAGCAGGCTAGTCCTTACTAGCTAAGGCTAATTCTTACCAGCTAAGGCTAATCCTTACTAGCAGGCTTTGCAAACACAATCCCATTCTCCCTAGGCACTACGGTCATCAAAAGGTCAATGTTCCAGGGTCTTACAGTAGGATTTCCTCCTATTTGATAAGGTCTTGATTTTTTGCTCCTGTCTAAAGACTGATATAAAATTATGAAGATTTACTTGGAAGTCAAACAATGACATAATATTTAGGAGCAAAATACACACATTCAAAATTCACTGTTGGAATAAGCTGGGAAAGTACATAGATGTACATTACCATCATTATACAAAGTCATTTGTGGTCTTAACTTTGCTAATAATGACACAAAGCATACTGGGGATGTGTTTCAAATATGAGTTTTCAGCTGGACAACTCAGGAGATGAAAAGCAGTAAGAATACCTTTTACTGCTCAGAGCCAATCTAACCACTATTTTAAAACTGAAAAGAGAAAATGTCATTTAGCATCTGTAGAGTTGAAATAAGGAGATACACCTTCTTCAATAAAATATCCAAGGAGTATGAAGTATCTTGTCCTAATGTGGTGATAAGTGAATCTTTTCCATATTCCAAGTTGAGACATCTAGACAGACCTATGAAGAAAGGACATCTGTGGCTGACCTTGGTCAGATTAAAGGCCCATTTAGTCTAGGATACTGCCTCTGGAAATGACTAATAATGATGACTGGACTAATAAAGATGATTTGAATAGAGAATAAAAACAAGATAGAGTGGTATTTCCTAGATTGGCAGCCTCTCACCACAACTACCTGAGGCACAGGAATTTTTTTTGAGCTAAAAGAGCTTCTTCACCATATGTTTGAATTTTTTAAAAGTATTTTATTCCATTATTTAATTTCAATATTTTTAAAGTGCACTTTGACATACATAACAGTCTGGGGCAAAGAGTTCTGTAATTTAATCTTACATTATGCAAAAATGTATTTCCATTCTGTTTTAATAAAATGAGACAAATTGGAAGGAATTGTCTTTTCTCAATTCTTGAATTCAGGTAAGAATATCTATGCCCACAGTGAAGTATATAATGGAACAGTTTACGTACCAGAACTTGTCTAGACCATTCAGTTACAAATACATACAAACATACTACTTCAAGTTTCTCTTTGGGTTATGATTCTGGTATCACCTTTAAAGCAAAATTAGTCCTGTCTATACTTATGCATATTCATTACTGTGATAGAAGTTTTTGAAATGTAAAGTTGTTTTTTTGGCCTTAAAACAATTAAGATTCCTTAAGATGTCCTTTTCTTTTTATGTACCTATGTAAACAATGTATCTGATTTTGCAAACAATTATTTTAACTCAGAGATTGCAATAGCTACATATTAATTTAGTAACCGATATATATATATTAAAAAAAACATTAGTAGGATGGGTTATAGCATAGTGTCAAATTATAAACAAACTTAAGATTGATAATGCATTAAAAAAATTATTAACAGGTTGACAATTAGGAGTTTTTGAGAAAAGACGTTCCAAAAACCCCACATCTGCAACTGTCCTCATTATTTGAAGTACTTTCTGACAAGACAAAGTCAATATAGATACCATTTTGTGTAAAATATTGGCATACTTTTTAAAAAATTACAAGACCGTCATAAATTGGTTGTAGCCATATTTCATATCCTCCCAGACAAGTTCTGTAAAGCAAACTGCAAGGCTCTTCATCTTGAAATGAGGTTTTGACGGGCTAGCATTTCACAGGTGTTGGTGGGGAAAAATCAGCGTGCATCCTGACGCTCTGAACTCTTCACCCGACAGCCCCCCACATCAGCTATTTGCTAACCAGGGCAAGCAGCAACCCCCATCCCAAAGTCTTTTCTCACTAAGTTCTGCAGCTGCTTTTCCTCCTGGATATTAATTTGTGAAAACCAAAAGCCTCTTACTGTTCCTGCTGCAGATGCTCCTGCTTTGTCAGTCCTCCTTTCACCCGAAAGAAAAGAGAAGATTGAAACAGCATCTCTGAGGAACTGCACCACCCCACATCTGGAGAGAACCATAAAGAGAAGCAAGTCGCTTTCATCCTTACTTTAACCATTGATATCAATGCTTGACATTTATCTTCGAGCTTGATAATACATATGCAGTATTTAACAGATTTATCCATAACTTTCCTTATTATACAGTTTAACCAGTCATAGAGTATCACTACTTTATTAGAGTTTGATTTTTACCCACCTACCTTTATGTGCCCTCACAGATTCAAGCAAGACTACTTATAATAAAATTCTTGAGGTAAAGGTAGGAAAACCTGGTGCTAGTAAGTAGACCTGTCTACTTAAACATATTTCATTAGGCCCATGTTTTACTTTTGCATGACTCTGTACTCTAATTTCTTTTCTGGTTCTGACTCTTCTAGAAATATTTATTTTGCCTTTTTAGGTACCAATCTCATGAACTGGAACTTAAAAAATAACCCATAGAAAGTATGGATAAAGAAAAAAATCCATTATGCACTTATTACTCTGGAATCTTGAGAGAAAAGTGATCTTTTTATATAAAATTAAACTGAAAATGCTTCAAATTAATTATTCCAGCTGCCTACACTAATCTAGAAAAGGCAGTCTATAACCCAGCAAGACAATAAAACCAATCCATACTCTAAACACTGAGCCAAAGAATTCACTAAAAATGAAAAACAATCAAAGCTAGATAGTCAGAGTTGATGCTCATGATGAAGTAATAGCTGTTCCTGCTGTTATAAGGTTCATAGATACTAATGTCATCATGTCCATGAACAACTTTCAGATCCAAAGCTTTGGTGATTTAATCTCACCATACTTTTAATAAATTAAGATTTTTCAAAGCTTGCCACTTTTATGGTTATGTGACCTAGTTATGTTTGAAAGTTGAAAAACTGCTGTTCCTGAAGAATTTAGAAATCTCCATTAGAAGAATCATTGGAACTCTTGGCTTTTTCCCTATTTATTTGCTGCAGTGGACCATAACTACCAACCAAGGCTATATCTACATATACAACTTGCTAACTTGGGAGGACGATAAAAAATGTGACCATAACATAACAGCTGATGTCCTTGGAGGTTGCTTTTGATTCAGGGTTCTTTTGGTGGGTTAATTCAGGCCACCTGGAAATAAATTTTCTAGTGCTTCTATCAGTTTTTGACATATTTGACATGTGCTGTTGTATACCAATCCCAGAAAGTAAAGGCTGCCTCTGCCATGAAACAAGAAATGAGTCTATGTTCCTACTTGACTCAATCAGCTTTCTCATCCACGTCACAGTGAAAGTACACTACCATTTTTCTTATCAGCCTTTGTGCTTGAATAAGGTCATTATTTATAGTGCATTTCCTGTTTATTCATTATTGATATCCTTAGCCATATAGTAACCATGTCTTGTTCTTTTTTACCTTTCCCCAAGTCCTAATACTATCGTAAACGTGCTTGTGCCTTAAACTCATAATAAAATCATGCTTTGGTGCATGCTCCTTCAATGTACTGATTAATCATTTTGCAGCGCTTCTCCGACTCTTGTTTAAGGATAATTATTCCTTTAAGAAACTTTTACTGAGGTGCCACAAAGACAGGAGAGGCAGGAGAAAAGTCTGAAATTAACAGAGTTCTAGAAACCTTCTCAAAAAAAATCAAGTTTTGGTCACTTTTAAGAATAGGCCATACAGAAATTGGTTTCAGAGAGAAACTTTTTCACCACCACTTTTGGACAGCTTGAATAAGAGCACTGATATGTGCATAGACATGGGGAGGTTTTGGGTGGAGGGTTATTATTACTATTATTTTTTTTTACTTTAAATACATTCCAAAATATACCTCTCTTTCTATGATCCAGTTTCTTGGAGAATAGTCTTGAAGTTTAGATTCAAGACGGGGTTTGTTGTTGGGTTTGATTTTTGGTTTTTTGGGTTTTTTTTAAGAATTCAAAGCTGTCCATTTTCATTTGGTGGCTAATCCATTTCTCTCTCCAGAAATAGAAGCTAATATCTTTGCTGTGATATGGACCTCATTGTTAGAAAAAGAAAAGCCAACTAAATCATGTAAAGAAATCAACTTCACTCTTTTGTAAACTGATTTTTCAGTTATATAGCTTCAAATGTAATGCAAACAAAGCTCCATGACAAATCTATCATCTGCTATAATGCATTATTCAGGTCAGTGTACTGTAAGTGTAAGCTATGTGGGAAAAGTTGGGTAGTAGTTATTTTTCTCCACAGAAATTACAGGTACAGAGATAAAAAGAAACAAATTTCTGAGACAGGAATTTCTTCCTAATGCCTTGTATTCATTGACAAATGTCAAAACAAAATAATGCCTGATATTGTTACTTAAACAGAACAACAGTAAGCCCTTATGCACAAGAAGAATCTAAACTTCTAGCCTGTCCGTCATGAAACTGCATCATAACAAGAGATCCATATTTTGTGATGCTGTTTCAGTTAAAAATAAAATTTTTGAAAAGATTCCAAACTACAAGCCAAGAAAATCTTATTTGAAAGAGCAGAGGAAAATTGAAATAAAAATAAATAAATAAATAAAATGAGATAATATGGTATGAAAAGTATAAAATGAACTTGGTAGGTATCCCCCTCTTTAAAATTACAATGAGACCCCAAGATCCTTCAAACCTTATTTAATTTGCATATCATTCATTGTCCATCTGTTGTATTTCCAATTTCTTCTTTGCCATCTGTTTTTCTAATGCTGAATCCACCGCACAAATTTTTCTACACATAAGGCCTCTAAATTGTAACTGATTGATTAAAATATATTATAAAATAAATATGCTTAGGCTTTTTTGAAGACCTAGGTCACTGCTTAACTCTAATTATACACCCTAGATCACCCAGTGTAGCTGTTAAGGAAAATAATGACTGTAAATTTGACTCCTGTGAAGAATGGAAGAAAAGAATGAGCTAGAGCAAAAGACATAACAAAGGAATCAAAGGAGGGGTTCTCAGAAAGGTTATGAAAAGAAAAAAATAAATCACAAAGCAGTTCAGCAGAATGGAGATATTGACAAGAATACATGACTGAGAGGAAATTTGATGGTCCCAGAATGTGTCATGCCATGCGATAGGGAAAGCAGTAGCAGCTGGTGGATGTTAAACAGCACTTTACTCTGCAATTGGTCCTAATAATTTTAACAGGATAGATTTCTATTCACTGGTGTCTCATAATCTGTCCTTTGTAATGTATCCAGCAATTTTTCCTCTTCATACACCCCAGGACTCTTAGACTGTTCTAGTGGTTCGTCTCAGCTGTTCTGATTTTTGTCTCTCTAACTGTTGCATGCTTTTCCCAACAGGCACTCCAACTCATTCAATTCAACAGCTGCTGCAAACACTTCTATTTTTGGCACAGTATCCCAATGGTTTCAAGAGGTTTACTTGAAGAGTAGGTGGGTCAATCTATATTTCTGTAAAATATGATACACATCTGATCTTACACGATCTTTATGGGTGGGGTCCAAGAGATTGTTCTGTACTCCATGGGTTCTGAAAACATATTCTGATTTTACCCATTGTATTTTCAGGCTCATCAAACAGATCATTTCTATGAATCTACTCATCCAAAGAGGGGTCAGTCATTGCAGAAGTGGCATAAAATACATTACTTGCCTGGCTGGGCATGTAAATAGGTGATGGGATAGTGAACAAAATGACAGCCTACTTTCTAGGACTTTTAAATGAAAATAAGTCTCTGAATTCAGAGCAACACAACAGCAGACTAGCAGATAGCTATCTACTGTAAAAATGCTTAGAAGAGAAGTAAAGGAGCATTATAAAGGTTAAAGTGTCCAGAGTTTTCACAGAAAAACTTTTAAGGGAGACATTCAGAAAGAACTCTTAATGTAGACACCAGCAAAGTTTTTTTCAGAATTAGCCCAATTAGACAATCCAATAATTTTTGAAAAGTCATTTAGGATCCAAAATCAGGGAAAGTTAAAAATGTGTTAAGGAAAAAAAATGCTTTGAAGTGAGGAAAATATGACATGGAGGGCCTATGATTTTCAAGTCAGTTTAACCAACACATTTGTAAGAGTTTATTCCAATCTTATCTACCTGCTTCTAGCCATGTCTAGATGGTTTTGAATGCCTTGTGGTAATCTACAAATTTACACAAAATTTTCAGGCTTAATTGTGCAAAACATGCAGTCCAGTATGGGTGACTGTAAAGCGACACTGCTTTCCAGAGAGTCTGGGGAGATGTTTTTCCTTAGCAAAGTGTAGTGCTTTAGTACATGCTTAATATATACTAATGCAGCAGGCACATTTCTTAACCTGCTTAGAATAAAATAGTACCGCTGGCCAGTCAGTATGTAGACAAGAGCAATGGTTTTCTCTGCCTTCTCCCTTTCTTCTTCACTACAATATCTCTCAGTCTTTGTCTGAAGGAATAGGAGTGATATATCTTCTTAAATTGCAAGAACAGAATTTTGTGTAGGATCTCTGTGGTTTACACTGTGATGCAGATGTGCAAGGTCCACACAGATTCTAACCCAAAATCTTCACTAAATATATTAACCTAGTCAAATTCTCCCCTTAGAAGACTCCAAGTCCAATGCAACTCAAGTGGACACAAATCTAGAGCAATATCAGATTCCAGATTTAAGCAAAGACGTGATTTCATGAAGTTCTTAATGAAAGCACTCCCTGATTCTTAAATTATATACCCTTCTCAGGGGCATGTCACAACATAAGGTAAAAAGCTTCAAAATGCTCTAGGAGGACATATTCAGATCTCTGACTTCTACCTCTATCGCTTGAAAAGTACTGACCCCTTCCTGTTCCTCATTGCAATATCTCACTAACAAATTCCACTTAACTGTCTCAAAAAAGAAGTTAAAACTGCTCATTTCAAACAATTTCCATTCCTAAAGAAAGTCTTTTTGACAAGTAATGCTAATTACAAAGAGACTGCATTCAGCTACCTTTTCTCATGTTACTTAGCACTTTGTCAGCAATCCTTACTTGAAGCAGGAAGTTATTGCATGTAAACTAGAGTATGAAGCCTGTTTTTAAGAGCTTTTCTTTCTCCCTGATTTCTTTTGTGAAGAAAATACATATAGCTTACAGCAATGCAGAAGTCCACACAAAACACTAAAACACAGATTTTACTAAAACTTGAAAAGTTTTAGATATTTTCTTATTTGCAGATTACAAATAGGAAAAGGGGATAACATTCTAAATAGCCCCAGAAAACAGCAAATATCATATAACACCTAATGTACTCATCTTAAATATTTTTTCTAAAGTAAACCTCCCATGCAAGGACACTGACATCACAGGAGATACTAATTTACACTGGAATGACAGTCTAAGGCAGATACACTAAATGCACAATAATTCTATCATGGAATGACAATATTAATCAAAAGGAAGGAAATTCGTTGATATTTCTGTTCAATGAGGGTATGAATTTGAATCACGACACAACAGTTTCCTCAGTAACTGAAGTCCAGTATTTCTGGTGTCAATCCATCTAGCCAAGACATGCACTGTAGATCTTCCCATTTTAGGGGATGAAAAGAAAGAGGGAAATTGAAATGCCTCAATGATGCTAAGCTGCATCATTCAACCAGAATCACAGCTGGCATTAGGAGAGTTTTCCAAAAACTTAAATCATGTTGAAATATGTTTTCACTAATATATATACCCAGCTGAAAGGTTCTTCTGATGAACTGTCTAAAAAAAGGTCAAAAATCCTATTGTATGTTTAATTTGCCTTTTAAACTCAAGTATTTAATCCCAAACTGTCCACATAGACTATACCAAAATATTTTAAGCAAAATAAGATACAATATTTATCATGCTACTCCATAGTCCGTGGATTACAAAACAGCAACATACTCATTTCTACCTGCACTGAAAAAATCTTGCTTGCAGATGTACTATTTACACCCTCTTATTAAATGTTTCTTTTGAATTCAAAGCATATTTATAAGTCAAATTTTAGAACGCAATTACAATGTTAAGTACACAAAACTCTTTCTTCCTGGGTTGGAGAGAAACTGATTTTTTTTTTGCAAAGGTTGATGTCAATAAACTTTAACTTTAGTTTAATGATTTGGCATTTGCCAAACATTCACCAAACATTTTCAGAAGGGGGAAGAAAGTAATAAACCTCAAAATCCAAAGAAAAATGTAGTCGTAAAAAGATGCATGATTCTATAAGAATGTTTTGCCTTGGAGACTTGATGCAGTTAACGTATTTCTAGATCATATTATTGACTGAATAAATAAAATTTCCCATCCTTATATGCATATATGAGAAAATGATAGGTGGCCATATATCGACATGAATAAATTCTATAAAACAGGCTTTCCTTTCATGCATTTATTTTCTTATGCAGAATCATTTGCCTTATTACCGCCAAACATAGGACCTCTCAGTTCATGTTCACCATCATGTACTTCACACAAAAATTAAGTTTCATATTCAAAATAATTACGTTTGCCCACCCCCCCTACAACTTTCCATTTGAAGTTTGTTCCAGAACCTCTCTGACCTGATTAATTGTTAGAAACAAATAACAAAAGAGGAGAAAGATACCAGAAATAGAATATTACATATTACTATGGATTTCTACTGTCATTTTCATAAACACATTCCTTCAGAAATTTCATTTACCTTTTCATTTTTTATAATAAAATAGGAAGGTACAGACTGGAAAGCTGAACTTAACCTGTCCCACCAATTCACAGTACAAAATACGGGGTTCCTAGGACACTTTCATTCTCAGCAGAATGTGTTCAGTGCAGAATCATGGTAGGCAGCTGCTAGACTTCAGGCCCCTCTCTTGTACAAGTTAGAACTGGAAGCAGGAAATAGTGGATGGGGAAATAAAAATCAACCTTTGGTTTCTACTTCATTGAAAGATATGGGTGTGTCATCTAGAATATTCAATTGGTAACTCACTCACCTCCACTAATATCTTGATACAGATCTACCATGACTTTATATGTCTCTGACTTGTGAGTTCACTTATAAATAATAAATTGCATTAAAATGTATGCTGGGAGTAGATGCACATGTTTACACAGAAAACATTTGTTGAAAACATTTAAATACTAGTAATAAAATTGTATTTTCCTTTTCTTTAAGAACATCTGGATCAAAGAAACTATATACCATGACCAAGCTTTTGGTTTTGAAGGTTAGGATGGTTTTGACACTAAAAGCCAATGGCACGTGGCACTTTTCATGATGAAATTCAGACCTCAAGAAGATTAAATCAAAGTGACATCAGAAGCAATTTATAATCCCTCTCTAGTGTCTTTTGAAATCTCTTTAACAAGTTGCAGTCTCTGTTGGCTACTTTGACTCAGCGTTCACAACTGGCTCATTCCTATCAAAAGCGTCACCACAGCTGTTTGATAATATACACAGGTGTTTGGTGTCAGCTCAGGGGGAAGAATGCTGCGTCACAAAATTACTTATTTTCCCTGGGGGCGGGGGGAAGTTTAAATGCTCCAACTTCTACACTACTAGAAACTTATTCAATATTAGAGTGAGTGACTGCAACGTGTTCCTAGTTTGTGGGGGCCTAAAACCTCTCAGCTATTTTTCTTCTCCTCCTCATGATATCCATGGCTTTTTTTCCCCTAATATTTTCAATGCCTGTCCCTTCTTTATCCCATTCACACAAAAAGCTGTTAAAAACATTTCTTCTATCCTAAAATCTGGGTGAACTTTTGGATGGCCAAATTACTTTGGGGGGGATCAAAATTTCACTCCTATCTATCATCAAAACTCAGGAAACATACGGTTTTCTGACTCCCTTGCACTGTCCATAATTTTACTGTTACAGATTAGTAAGAATCTTCATGGCAAAGGGTAATGTCATAAGGATACAAAGACAGCAGAACTCTAGCTTCGTTGTCTAGACTAGAAAATAACTGAATTTTTCTGGGTTTGTGTAATTGGATCTCACTGACAGAGGTTGCCTTAAACTCTCTTTGGTATCAAGAGAGAAAGAAGTGGGGAGAATGATACTATGAAAACAGAGGAGAAAAATCAAAACGTGGCTGAACTCAATATAAACAGACAATGCAGTTCAGAGCAATTACCTGGCTAGAGGTGCTGAGGGACAGATGTCTGAATTTGGCCGATCAGAATTCAGGAAATTGGCACAAAGAGCAAAATGTCTAAAAGTAGAACAGATCTAAAACCAGAATTCTTTCCATTAAATTCACCCATCTGACAGTGTAAAGACACTCTTTCTTTCTGCCACCCTGTTCCACCTTATATGCCCAACTGATATAAAGCAAGTGGTACTATTAAAAATTAATTTCTTTTGACTAATTTATTCTGAACATATTCCTTCTTTCATCTTTTTTTAATTTTCCTATTGAAAGCTTTAACATACTTTTTCATTTGACATTAAGCTTCCACTTCTTCCCTACAGAGTTATGGCAGTTCCCCATGTGATGCACAGATATGTTCACGTTGGTACATATTTTTAAACTGCAAATCACAGAATGCAATGCTCTTAGCACATGCTTTCCTTGACACTTTGTTCTTGGATGTTAATCAGAAAGTTCCCAGGGGCCATTTTTGCCATTGAATACTGAAAAGGTTACTGCTACAAGGACAAAAAAATGCAAATTATTAAATTACAGACAACATACAACACAGTGTCAAACGTCATGGAATAATGATCACAACTGCTGAGGGGAAACTGTCAAAACAAAGAATTTAATGAACATTTCAATACAGTTTAAACTAAACATCAAGCTTCATGCAATTTATTTATTAAAAAGATACATTAACATGAAAAACATTCATTAGAAATAAAGAGAAAGTATACAGTTTTCACTGAATGCTGACTTTCCTTAGGTGGATTTCTCTAACTTTTAGATTTTTTTTTTTTATATATCCATTGAATTAATAATTAAAAAACCCCTTAAATATCTCTGAAATCCAGTACCTATACATTTTAATATACCTGTGCTTTCCCACACAAAAAGATGTTCAAATTCACTTGCTACCATAATTGAGTTACGTCGTGCTTCATAAAATGCTGTGATCGCTTCAATAACTTTTTCATTTTATTTTTAGAATCACTGAAACAGAATCCCTATTGTACAACAATTTGGGTTTTACTTTCATGCAGAGTATCCGATATGAAGATAGAAAATTAGCATATTAACAAATTAGCCACTTTCCAGAACGATTGCACAAAACACTAGATGATCAAGTTCCATTCAACAATTCATTATCAATTTTGTGATAAATCATGATATACTACAATTCCTTTTATATCACATTTTGATTTCTGTCTAGCTATGTACAGAAGAAATTTTTTTTGTTGCTAGAAATATGTAGGATCAAAGTTTAGATCTGCAAATTGTATAACAATAATTTGAGACATAACTTCATTAGAGAAAAAATATATATGTTTGCAATACTGATTGCAAAAGATGTGCTCTTGTGGAAAATTCTAGCCATCTGGAATGGTGCTAAATGAACTCTTTGCTAGGTTAGTGTTTTGTTTTGTTGCTAGCCAGAGCACTTGATTTCTATCTTTGGCATTCATTGTTCTTTGCAAATTGCTTTCCCCAGCCGCTATAACACTATTATAGCAACACATTTTAACCCTACTTAAAATATATTCTCACTTGTGACTGGAAACCTTTGACAACAAAACTGAATAAATTAATCATTACAAATTTCTCAAAGTCATTAGGATTGCGTTTACTCTCATTTATCAGGCTTCAGTTGTCAACTAGAAATACAGCAAGCAAAATTTAGCGTAAAGAAAACAACTTTAAATGTTTATCTTTGGCTTAATAATTATCTTCAGGCTGGAAGACAAACTGTTAAAATGGTAAGTGGGCTAAGCTAATTGTATTTACTCGATTACAATAAAAACCACAAGAGAAATAGAAACACTTACAAATATTTAACCTGCATTTACACTCACTATTGAATGTTTTCTGTGGGCAAGAAGAAACTATTAGGGAAAAGAAATCCTATTAAGGAAAAATTGATAAATTATATCAAACCCAAATGATAATAGACAGGGCATATACCAAGTTATTTTACATGGACAGATCTATTACTCAACACTCGAGACCAAATTACAAACTCTTGGACACTAGTGGAAAACATATAAACAGTGCCAACAGAATCAAGGGAACAACTTCCACTAATACATGTTCAGTGGTATGAACAGAAGGAGGTTCAGAGTCTGGTCTTAACAGAGGTTGACCTTGACATTTGTTCCATATGCTTGACTAGAGAGTATATATTGAGATGACTATCCACACCAAGCAAAGTTTGGGATCTCAAGCCAAAGAACAAATGGATATATATTCATTCTTTCTGTGCACAGCGAACAAACTATATGGCTTTGTTTTTTCCTTTTTCCTTCATGCATGTGCATGAATGTTTATTTTTGGTTGTTTTGCTCTTTGCTGAGTGATACAACTTTAATAGCAGCACCTTACCTAAGCACTTAATTTTAAGCACACCATTAATCTCATTGGAACCAAATGAATATCAGCACATTTCAGCTTAAATGTTTTATTAAATTCTTTGTGACTAAGCAGAGAGCTCCTCCAATGCAATGGGCTACCAGGTAAGGAAAAATGTAAATTAACATCCAGTTATCTCCAGATTTGGTGCAAGATGAGTTGCAAGAGTTGGATTTTTTTTTCCCACCCCTCCTGCCACCTTTTTCACTGTATTATGCAATGAATTCTGATGTCTCAAATTTTACTGCAAGAAAGTACAATAAATCAAACTTGTAGTTTGATTACAATAAGTAAGCATCTTCAAACACAATAAATTGTTTCACAATTAACAGAACTAATGGAGCCCAGAGTGGATTTCTTCTAAATATATACATCTATGACATGGGCATCCTCACCTCAGGAATTCACGCTAGCATCACACTCATGATGTAACTAGCTCACATACAACTCATTGCTTTAACAAGTCAGATTAAAAACACATATGCCATTCAGAGTTGCAACTTCTGTAGATTTAAGACTTAGAATAGATGATGTTCACCTTTAGTAGTTTGGCCATATTTTTAGGAAATTTGCTATAGATTACTGTTATTAAAAGTTGTAATTTTCCTGTTTTTCGTAATTTATAGGGTAATCATAGCAAAACTGAGATTAGAAAATAGCTGGCAGCTCACCTGAGATGGAAGGATTTTGAGTTAACACATTATTTCAGGGTATTTTTCTGCAATATAAATCATAAGAGCCATTTGGTCCCCATTTACATTACTGTATTTCTATTATTATCAATAGAAAATGCAGCTAAATAGAATATATGTTTCTGCCAAATGAGGCAGCCAAGTGAGATACAAACTTTGTCACTACACATGGAATCATTTGATTTAGCATGGTCATCTGAATTTGAGTTAGTCTTCCTAGGTTTCCTTTATAGTCATTGGAACCTGATCACTTTAGCCAGTGGTGTCTAAGGCATAGCTCATCACATCTAAAATCAGATGTTTAAGACAGATCAGACACTAAAAGTACATATTTCTCCTCATCAACTATAAAACTAATGTAAGGTGATTAGATCTTTGTAAAGACAAAGACATTCCCACTAAATGTCTGAATTTCATTGAGCTGTATAGAAAAAAAGATTTGGTATCTGTTCTAAATTCCTGGAAAATTTCACAAACCGTTGGAGAAAAGCTTAATGTCTTAATTTAACATTTCTATCTTGATCTGACAAAACAAAGAAAATATATATATATTAGTGAAAAAGTTTAGACATAACTAAAGTAACCATTGGACTAGTCCTATTTTCCACTTTAGTCAAGCTCTAAAATACAACTGGACTGATAAAATCTAATGACAAAATGATACTGCAAGTTCCCAGGTGAAGAGTGGCATATGCAATGTCTAGAGTAAAAATATGTATAATTCTTCTATGTAATACAATTATATGTATATTATGTGAATATATAAATATATATTCTGTGATACTTACTTTATTAAAATAAGACAAAACCTGTTGCACATTATAAAAAATTACTTCCAGTCTACCAAAATTTTTAGTTTTACAATTAAAAGGGTTTTTTCATAACATTACTTTATGGGTTTTTTTAGTATATTCTGAAATTATATAGTACTTACTTTGAGAAATACTATCACTTGTAATGCAGCTATAGTAATTTTATTTCTGTCTAGATGTAACACTAGATGTAAAATGAACTTTTCAAGTCTGTCTGTCTCTCTTGGGAAACACTCTGCTGTGTTCCTATGCATGCTACGAAATACCTGTGGAAATGGAGTAGAACAAGAAAAAGAAGCAACGCAATTTTGAATTTTTAAGTTCTTGGTCACTCTTGTATTTGTACAATGTGTACCTTGGATTGATCAAAAATCTATATCCAAATACTTGTAACAAAGTTGAAGTCAACAGAACAAGCATTTACTCCCCTGAAATAAATTTTAAAGCATTGTTTTAGGATATTAATAGTTCTTTAAAAAAAAAAAAATCCCACTGATTTAAACTACAAGCTAGCATGAGTTCGAGGAGCTAAAAATGTTTCTATAAACAGTCTGTCATTCTTCAATATAAAGTATCTTTGAGGCTACAGTGCTTTCCCTTAAAAGATTAACTTGTCCAAATCTTATTCCTATTAGCACAATATTGTTCAGATAAATAAATATTAACCCTGTTGAATATGGAATTAGTTGTCTGGCCCAAGATAATAAACATTTATTATCCAATACTATTTGACATACCTTATTTTTTCCATCTTTAAAACATGCAAAATGGTTTTCAGTTTTCTGTGTTTCCAGGTTGAATATTGAACATGCAGCAACACAACTGAAACCCTGGCCATTTAAAAATGGAGCATATTCTAGTCCATGAGTAAATTGATATGGCTGTATTTATATGAAAGAAAAATAGCTCTAGAAGCAAGGACTGAGGAAAAGAGCAACCTGCACATATCCACAAGAATGGAGGACACAGTTTCAAGTCACTGGCATGAATTATCTGTCCAGAAACTGAAATCTGTTTGATGCATCCCAAGTAAATGCACATCACCATCAGACTGTTAGTTATCTGATTTTCTACCATCTTTGTCTCTTTTGGACCACAAATTCTAACCTGAAGTGAAGCACTCAAAGTTTTATTTTCTTATTGAATTTTCTTATGGTTTCGATGTCACGAATTTGCACGTTTCCCATGCAAAGATATAAGAATGACTGTTTTCTGTCAAAGCTGTAGGGTAAATCCATTGCAGGACAATTTCACTAACTCTTAAAAACTGAAACCATGAAGTTTAACTAAGTTAATTTAACTTGAAAAATAGCTATGAACTCAATGATTAAGGAGCCAAATTCTAGCTAGATTCCTAGTAAATCAGTACCAATGCAATGGTTTCAATTTTTATATGCTAATTCAAAATAGTTGAAGCACTGTCCCAAGATTTTGTAAGTTAATAGAAGTTATCATTGCAATAGGAACATACTAGAGATTTACATAATTGGGTTGTGGAAAAGTCTCTCTCATTTAAAGCAGAGACTGTCAACTTTTCATCTCCTGTTAAAAATGAAATTTTGGTCCTTAAAAATCAATAGCAAAAGTTTTATTTAAATTAGGCAATTGAGGAACTGGGATTTAAGTATGAAGGTAATGTGTGCTCCTGAGCTGCTCTGGACAAAAACTCCTCTTGACATTTCAGAAGAGTGCCTACACAGCATTTGAAAATATTTGAGTCCTACTCAAATCATTTCATTTTAGCTCCAAAGCTGCTTATAACCAAATGTAGGATGAAGGACGGGATTTCTATAGCAGAGAGAAGTACCTTAATCAAGCTAAGGTGACTAATAAAAACCAACAAGAAAGATTTTATCTCTCTTTGTTAAGCGAACAAAGGCACCTGGAAATCCCTGTATCAGGCCAACCTCTGGGCCAGGCCCTCCCTGCTGCCCCCGGCCAGGGTTTGGCAGCTGGGGCAGGGCTGGCTTAACCTTGGCTCAGCACCCAGCGGGCAGAGCAGGAAAACCGCATGTTGAGGAGTGGGGGGAGAGTCTGTGGAAAGGGCTGTGAGAAGCCAGGACTCATCCCCCTGCCCTGGGAACTGCCTTTCAGCCCCAGACATTGCCCCCTGTCCAGCCCTGGGCCCTGATGAGCCAGGCCTAACTCCAGTGCCAGCCTGTCCTGGCGGCTCCCTTCCCAGCTGGGCCCAGGGCCTGGAGCGGCACCTGCTGATGGCCGAGCTGTGGCCAACACCAGTCACTGTCCCTGGCCTGGCTCAGTGGTGGCTGTGGGACGGGGCTGCTCGGGGGTAGAGGACAGGGCCCCAGGCCTCACTGGGCTGCCCCTGGCCCTGCTGCACCCTGGCACATCCTTCTGTTTACTGCCGTATCTCTCACTGTGGCTGATATCAAGTAACTGTGGTCTGAAATGTGTGGTAAGAAAAGAATTTGTTTGTGGTTTTTTTGTTTTCTTTCAATTGTTTAAACTTAAGTGCCAGTAGGATTTAGTTCCTCGGTGGTTACAATTACTTTTTAATGCCACAGGTATGAACAACTCCAATCACTCGTTCCAGTTAGCATTTCCTTACATCTGTTAGGAACGAATCACATTACCCATCCTACTGCCTATTCATCTAACCTTATTATTTACTTCAGAATGTTTTCAGGCTTCATTATACTTGACTAGCCTCAGTAATTTAGTGTCAACTATAAATTTTGCTTCTCTGAAGTCCTTTCTTTCCTTTTTACATGCCATATAATTATCTGTAGAAAATTTGACGTGGAAAAATATCATAACAACTGTTAGCCTTTGGACAAACGAAAGATTTGATTTACACTCACATTGTCTGGCTTCTGCTTTTCATTCCTAATTTTTAATCATTACCACTTATTTACTTCTCACTCTTTGACAATCTTCCCTGAATAGTCTCATGTAAAGAATTAGTTCCGAAACAGTTAGAAAAATCAAATAAATTATTTTTTAAGACAAACACGTGATTATACCAATAGATTTTTAAAGAATATATCTACATCTAAATCACAAATACAAACCACATTTGTTATGATTTAAAGATAGGTACCTTTATGTCGTCTTCTTCAGAAGCTGCTGCATATTCATTCATGTATGTGTGCAAGTATATGTGTATATATACATACAAAAATCCAGCTCTATATACTTCAGATCTCAAGATCACATAGTATGCTTGTGAGATTAAACATGCAAGTGCATCCTTTCCCCAATTTTTCTTTTTTCTTTTTTTTTTTTTTTTTAAATGAACCAAAAATCCTAGGCACTACTCAGTGGGAACCCTTGACCAACCCCAAACTAAAGTTGCTCTACTTATCCATATTGATATGGATTAAAATATGCCTGACCAGCAGTAAACAAGATAGCTTTAACTATTATATCCATACAGTAGAGTGAGACACAAAGTGTGGATGATAATGTCCATATCTTCATCAAGAGCTCAGAATTACATTGACCAGGAAAGAGTAAGAGGCCTCTCCTCGTTCTCTCAAAATTGGCTTCTGGGCAAAAGGGAACACAGCATATACATAGAGTTATGAATTTACTGATAGTCCAGTTAATGCTTTAACAGTTTACTTGTCTTAACAGTCTAATTAATACAGAAGAGTCTCATTGATATGACAGGCAAAAATGCTGTATGAAAACTTCCTAGTATCCACCCCTTTTCTCTGGTGTTAGGCTTGCCCTTCTCACATGCCTCTAGCTCCTAAGGTCAACAGCTTCAATAGCTTCGGTCTTTCTCAAGAAGACTGGGGGCTGTTAGGCCAAGGCAGCAGCTACCAGAGCACTTCGCCAGGAGGAGAAAGGTGTGCATAGTGGCTGATTCTTCCTTGTCAGCCTTTGATATACTCAAGTCTATTTCTCTGTGCTTTCTCACTCCAGGCTGCTCCCCCCTCATGGGTCCCAGTCACAGCTGAAATCTGTCCTGTGCCCCTGCTGTGTTCACAGGCAGATGTTTGTCATGCAGGATCTGCCTGGGGTTGTCAGGCCCTTCCCCATGGTGGCACTCACACACCCAGACTCACACAGGCTGGGCAACAGTCACTCAGCCCCTAACAGTTGTTAAACCATTATAAAACCAGTGGATGCCATAGCAAGTCTGGGCAAGGCCTGAGATCTTGCATTGTCAGGTCAATACAAAGCCTACAGCCTGGTACTACTGACAGCAAAAGCCATATTTAGAATCATAGAATAGTTTGGGTTGGAAGGGACCTCTAAAGGTCATCTAGTCCCACCCCCCTGCCATGGGCAGGGACATCTTCAATTAGATAAGGTTGCTCAGAGCCCCGTCCAGCCTGACCTTGAACGTTTCCAGCGATGGGGCATCAACCACCCCTCTATTACCAGACTATATTCACAAACCAACTGCTGCCTTTCTTTGCAGATAATTCCTAATAGTAGAGGAGTCAGGAGTAAGTTTGTGTGTGTTTCCCTAATCATAATATAAGGGATGTATTTGACTAGAAGGAGTTCCAGATCTGAAGTAGAAGTTACTGTTGGCATTCAGAGTGATCAGCACTAGAGCATGCCTAGTCCTTGATGTTCCAATCACAAACGGCTATTGTCAAATCATGAATTTGTGACTGGTTTGCAGCTGTAAAATAACAACATGGACATTAGCTAGTTAGTCTGAAGCAACATCTGCACCTGCCACATATGATCTCTTCCACCAGGTATCATAAATATATGTCTCAAAATGTCTAGTGTTACCTTCACCCAAGGGAAAAGATACAACTCAGGCTGATTAATGAACTTCAGTAGGAACTGGAATTTTTCCTGCAAAAGATACTTTTAGACAAGTGACAAAATTTCAAGTGAACATTAAATGTTCCATCTGAGTCAGGTGTGATATCTGAATATTCACCTGTAGACCCAGACATTTAGTAACCACCCTCAGAAGTTCAGTAACCACCATACATTCAATTCTCTTCTTAGGCAAAGAAGGTAATTGAACTCTTCCTTTAGATGAATTATGACTAATGTAAAGATTTATCTGAAGACTCCTGCTGTCATGAGGAATCAAATGAAATGGCCTTATATCAGAAGATCCTGAGCCAGTTCAAAATTAAAATACTTTTTGTTCAAAAACTTGAATGAGAAAGTTTACTTGAAGTAAATGTCTTTCAGGATGACATAGATGTGTTAGGGAGACAGGGTGTTCAGTCTGTTTCCTCCAGATGTTCCATGGCTAACACTGGAAAAGCATCCCAAGTCCTCCTGGCTGCAGGAGTCAGTCAAGCAGACATGCACATGGTCAAAACAGCAGGATCCCTGTCCTGTTGCACTGTAGTGAATGGGCTGCTTGACAGGCACCCCTCAACTCACTCTTTATTACATGATTTGCTACCCTTATATCCCCTTTTTCCCCTTCCAAGTCCTTCCTGTGTAGTACACTCACGCCCCCAGCACTCTTTTCCCCTTGGCTGATTTTACTCACTTATTTGGTATTTGTGAGATGGTTGCCTCATTAATTTATATCTTAGTTAGCAATTCTGTCAAGCTACTGCCCCCTTTTGTTATATATATAATTTCCCATTTCTCATGCTGCTATCTCATCTTACCACCTAAAAAGCATCTCTTCCTTATTTGGTTGAGTATACCAATTTCAACACATCAGCTAAGTCTTCTGTAACACTTTTACCCTGTTTAACAGTTTCATTTACTTTCTTCTACTCAGTCTCAATTTTCTTGAATTTTTCTTCATCCAGTGTGCCATAGCATGCCAAAGTTTGTTTTATATGTCTCAGTATTTCCTACTCAAGTTTTCTCTTAATGGAAATACAGTTTTTGCCCAACACTTTGCTAGATATTATTTATACATTACTGAAGGAAGGAAGTTATCTTTTGAAACTTGCCTTTTAACCACATTATATATATTTTTATTCCTTCTCCAGTTTTGATCAAATCTGTATACCTTCTCTGACAGATATTCTAAGCTTAACCTTCTGAAATCTAAGGATTTCTAGTTCTACACTTTTCACTTTGAAACCTATTTATTAAGGGTCTGCTGGAGGTTAGATATAACCTGTTAAGGTTAGATATATTTACTCATTTTTCTTCTTGAACATCCAGTGTCATATTGCTAGGTTGTTTTTATACACACACAGTTTATCCCCCAGGATGCGAAACTTAATTATATTGTGGCAGCCTCAACTGCTACAGGCTAGTTGTGTTGGAACTTTCATGAGTATTTCTTTACAATATTGTACAAGTTAGGTCGTTGTTTTCTTCCTACATCACTTGATAAGAAAACAGTGGACAATTTTCCTTTAATCTGAGCTTCCTATGAACAATAATGAAGTGACGTTAGAAGCATTTTTTAATGCTTTTGCAAGTTCCTTTTCCATACCAGCCTGCAAATCCAGTAGCTCAAGTGATCTCCAGTACAGGATTTCTGTACAGGTTTAAAGTTTATTATCCTGCTCCTCCTCTTACTTTTTCCACTCAAAATTGTACCATGGGATCAAGGGGCAACAGTTTTAAACTGAAAGCGGGTAGGTTTAGATTGAATATAGGGAAGAAATTTTTTACTGTGAGGGTGGTGAGACACTGAACAGGTTACCCAGAGAAGCTGTGGATGCCCCATCATTGGATGTTTTCATGGTCAGGTTGTTGGATAGAGCTTTGAGAAACCTGATCTAGTGAAAGACGTCCCTGCCCACAGCAGAGAGATTGGACTAGATGATCTTCAAAGGTCCCTTCCAACCCAAACCATTCTATGTTTCTATGATCAAGAAAGCAAGATCCTATATTGTCTGGGTCTCTGGAAATGACAGATAAGATTATTCTAGGAGGCAAACCATTCTTACGTTCTACATGAAAGGGAAAACGGTCTTTGTTCAGCTTCCTCCCCAGATTTACTAGAGCAAAATTCAGTATTCAGTGCAAGCAATATGGAGAGAGCAGGCACCCAGACAGGATCCTCTGTGCTCTGAAGGCTTTCAAAACATTGGAAACTACATGATACACAAGACACCAAGGGACATATTTGAGAGAAAATTTGACACACAGTGCTCTAGACCCAAGAGTTTAAGTCATGCATGTTTCAGATTACAGTGGAAAAAGCAAAACTTGAAACACCTAGTTTTGTTTGCACCCTTTGTGCATTGGCTAAAGTGATGAAAGCCTACCTTTGTTTACAATCACCTTAGGCCCAGAAAGAGGAAAAATTGACTATTTTGACGAATTATATAATATGGTCAAATGAGATTTGTTATTAGTACGTGAAGAGCAATGTAGGCCACCTTATACTTAGACCTTGACAAGAACGACCAGAGTTTCACACATACAATACTAAACCTGATGGATCTCTCAGATCATCCAAAAAAATATATACACACAAGTACCTAGACACTTACACTATAGAATTTTTCACACAAAAATATCTGTAGGTATCACAGAATTTTGTTTTCATTACAAAAGGAAGTTCTTTGGACTATTTTACTATGGCTGCATTGAGGGAGTACTACAGAGCCAATTTGAAAATAGCAGGGGTCACAGTACATTAACAAAGATCAGCCCCATGAGGTTATTATGTTTTTTCCACTGCAGTCTAACAAGACATACATGAAGCTTAGATACTATTTCATAATGAAATAACAAGGTTGTGTTATTGCTGCTCAAAGGGAACACTTTAAATGTGACCAAAATGCTAATTCTACTATAACTGTCCAAAGTGCTTTAAGGGCCATTTATTAAAAATAAAAAAATAAATTGCTTCTGCCACTGTATAAATCCCTAAATATACAAGGTCTTGAGGGCAGCATTTTGAAGGAAAAATTTTTAAACTTTAAAAGCAAAATTTGCTTAGTAGGAGACTTTGGATTTTCATGTAGTTACAACAGAGCTACATATGCCTGTCTCAAATTACGAAAATACGCAGTTGATGTCAAAACTGAACATCATAAAAGATAATGCCTACACTACATCAAAACACAGTACATAGACACACTCCATTTGGAAATCACTTTATTTATTACAGCTAGTGATAATCCAAATTGCCAAAGGAGAAGAGAAGACATTCTTTATGGAAAAGTTTCATCCTCTCAGTTCCATACTGCATCTAAATCATCAGATAATAAGAACCATTCCTTGGAAGTTTAAACTATAAATTGAAGTTGCTTTGCCATTTTTTTTTTAATTGAAAGCTGAATACCTACAAGACCTGCTAGTAGTCATTCTACTGCTGTCAGCTGACATAATTTGTTATACTGTTAATGGGCAACTCAGTGCAGAACCAGTGTGGGCCAGACTCTGCTTTGATTTAAAGTGAATGCAATTTTAAAGTACTTCCATGTAACTAATTTAACATGTAGAATCTTTGTGCTAAAAAATTGCAAAATTGGGCCTTTAAAATTAATTCTTGTCCTTCTCTGAGGTTGTGTTGACATCTCTAAAGTATGTAGTATTTAAATATTAAAAATACAACCTGATGATAAACATCTTACAAATGTCTATAAAGAAAGCAGTAAATAAAAAGAACATTTAAACATGGCACAGTATTACTATTCATGAACTATGCAGATCTGAGCACACAAAAGTGTTCAGCCCTGCTTCTTATTAGTAGCGTCATAGTTATTATACAGTAGTATTATATTATAGTAGCACTTACTGTCAGTTTCTGACAAAGGAGACCCTTTGTACTATGTGCTGTAAACACACATATGGACAGACAGTACCCACTCCAAAATAATCTCATTTATTAATAGACAAGTTTGAAAAGTCATTATTCACTGATCCAGAGATCCCAAGTCCCAGTTCAGTGCTCCAGCCAAAATACTATCATTTATATTTTTTCCAGACTATTGTAATCATGAAGTTGTTACTCTCAAATATGTTCTCTTCCCTAACAAAAGGAAGTGTGATTGATACTGAGAAAAAAAAAAAAAAAGGGGGAAGAGAAAAACATGGACCGTAGCAGACTAAAGCCTTTTTTGCTGTAGCAGTCCTAGGGTCTGTACACTGCATACTGAAGGTTTCATATATTCAAATAAATTAATAAATATCTTCCTATTTATCAAAGTTTTCTATAATCAACCATGTTTGGTCATCTCTCAGCTCCTTTCTTTTTACTGCTTCATCCTACAGCAAAAACATTATGCTGGATTTGTGACATAGTTTTCATGACTGCAATGCCACACATGGGATTACGACTTAACCAAGGGATCAAGCAGAAAATAAGCTGTGAGGATAGGCTGTGAGCTTTGCTGCTGGAATAAAGCACAAATCTTCAACAGTAGTGAACAGAACATAGTCATTACTAACCAAGGACATTTCTTTTACTATAAATGTTCTCACTCAAACTTGCTCCGCTGTGACAGCTCATTTGATCATCATGACAGGCAAGAACACAAAGCTAGAAATACCACAGGCAGCTTGACTACACCAACAGGTAACACGGATTTTTTTCTTACTATATTTTTTTTAACTATTTTGGGTTTTCTGGCCCATGTGACAAAGGGAAGCAGTTCTTGTTCTGCAGAACAGGGAGATATGCTCACCTGCTAGTTCTTATTTTACCTTGATATCAATGTACAGGTGGGCTCTTCAAGCACCTACCATCCTTGTATTTCACCACAGATTAAAATCTGGGATTTAGGATTTGATAACTCATAAAAAAGTCTTAATAAGTTACCTGGCTGTCTGTATCATTTGTCAAACAGCAACAGTCCCAGAGACTTGACTATTCACCTTCAACTTGTTTTTTTTTTTTTGAAGAGAATCTGAAATTTTCCTTCAATAGTAAAAGACAGTAAGCTGTGTTCACAAATAAGAATGTTCTGTGTTATGAATACACATGCAAGTGTATAAATAGACGTTACACACCTATTATGCTCCTTCACAGGATTAGGAATAGAGGAGCTGTGGATCACAAACACTTTTCCAGACTGCTACAAGAGTAGTGCTGACATGCAAAACTGGTGCTTTACAAAGTACAGCACATGGGTTTAGTATGAGTTCCCAGAACCTGTTTTGTTAGTGCCTTGAGCAGACAAGGACAGCATGGTTCCACTTCTGCAGGTATAATCTTCATATGCAAGTGATTACTATCATATTATGCTAAAGTCTGTGTACTCAGCATTTAAAAGGAGGTTT
Organism: Aptenodytes forsteri; assembly: GCF_000699145.1. Taxonomy (NCBI): domain Eukaryota; kingdom Metazoa; phylum Chordata; class Aves; order Sphenisciformes; family Spheniscidae; genus Aptenodytes; species Aptenodytes forsteri. The sequence continues at coordinate 2,436,463 of NW_008794836.1, read as the reverse complement.
TCAGTAACAAGCTGAGCTTTTTTTGCCATGTAGGATGGTAGATGCATTGGGACAGAGGCTGAACATAGTGACAAAAAAAAAAAAAAAAAGAGGAAAATGCACACAGAACAATTGAGGTAAAATACATTGTTAGATTTCATAATACATATCCTGAAGGTTCCACTGGGATCCAATCCCAAAATGTTTCTGCAGTGTCAGATCAACAACTGGAGGGCATTTGTTTTTTTCATTAAATGTGAGGGAAGAATAAGGTTTAAGGTAGTTGCCTGGTAAACATTTAAGACATCAAACAACCCAGGTAAGGTCATCAAAATATGGCACAAAACTCTGGCTGGTTTTCATAGAATAATGTTAAACTAGTAAGGGAGAGTAATTTAGGCAAAAGTCACCATCACTAGGCACAGTTGAAGTACTGTAAATTAAAACCCCATATTGTCAATTTCACATTTGGAAGAAATTCAGATTCTGAGGTGATAGTGTCAGTTGGAGCTCATCAAACACTCTGAAATGCTGTAGGGGGAAGAGTATTTTGTACCCCTCAGCTAGTACCAAAGAAAGTAAGGTCTCCCCAGATAGATATTCATAGATTAATGCTGTGAAGTCAGTCTCATTTGCAAGGAGAAAATCCATTGTTAGAACTACTATGGTCATTTTGAAAAGCTCAGACTTGAAACTCACAGCCAGTTCTGAAGGAACTACCAGTAGAAATACCAACCTCATTTCAAGTATCATGCAGTACATGGATAAATAGGAAGAAAAAAGGAGAAACAGTAAGTCATCACACCTCAAAAATTATAGCGAGTAACATGCAGAAGTTGACTCCTTCTAAACAAACGCATTACTTCTAATGGGGAAAAATATTAAAACAACAATCCTAAGCCTATACTTCTCAGAATTCAAAAATTTTAAGAATAAAAAAAAAAGAAGAATACAAAAAGCCACAAGCAAACATTTTAAAATGTTTCTGTGAACAGGAACACATGCTTTACAAGAGGTTTTATTTCCGTTATCACAGATTTGTCTTACTCCCAGATGAAGAGTCCACAGCATTTTTCATCCAGAGAGAATCTCCAGGAGCAGTCCAAGTTATTCTTGCAAACCTTTAACCACAAGAGACTCTACAATTCTAGCTGCAGTTGCTCAAAACAGTAGGGCAATCCACTGTAGCCATTAGCCTGTTATCTCTTCCATCTCATTGTATGCAGATATAATATCTAGATACACAGTGTAAAGGCCTTTACTGCATCCTCCCCTTTCCTAAAGTTTTGGCTACCTGGGCTCAGGACTAATTGGGAAAAAACACAACTACATCAAGGAAAGGTGCTAAACCTCAACAAGGTCCACACTTCTTCCCTGGGGGCTGCTTTTAAGCCGAGGCTCTCAAGATTGGCTCCAGCTGTGATACACTGCAGCTGTCTTACAGACTTGCCATGCCCCACCATTTCCCCATTGATTCAGATTCTACTCCTGATCCACAGACTGACTTGCCCTTGGATCTGCCTTATCGCTGTGATCTTGCCAACCAAGCGCTGGACTGTGTCTGACTCTGTTTACTGACCTGAGGCTGTCCCAGCCTGGGGGCTGCTTTCCTGGCTGGGCTCAGGGCCTGCAGCAGTGCCTGGGGATGGCCGGGCTGTGGCCAACACCATCACCATTCCTGGCCCAGCCCAGCTCACCTCGGTGGGAGCTGCGGGGCAGGGCTGGCTGGGGAGGAAGGGCACTCCATTGCCCTGACAGACCTGGGTCCCCAGTCTTTGCAAAGCAGCCCACTACTATGCACCCTGGCACAGAGGATCAAACTCTAATCATTGCTGGAGCCTCCAAAGGAATAGATAGTTACTGCAGTATGGTTTCCTAACTTTCTGTCAAGGCAAACAAGTAACGTATTCCACCGTCCAGCATGCTATACATTTCCCTTGCCCTCTTCCACCCCTCCCATTCGCACACTAGTACCCTCCTCAGCACGACTGACCCTCTTCAAGAAGGATGCCCTCATGGAGTCACTGAGTTGGCCTCCTGATTATGTACAAATATTGTTATGTATTTGGAATTATATATCCCAAACACAATCTTCCCTTCTCTCTGTGCTTTTTCAAGCCTAATGCGATTATGGAATGGGGCATTACACTCATCTTCTATCATGTCATTAGTATGAAACTGCACCTAAATGGCTTTGTGCAAATTAAAAATAAGAATCTTGCGAAGATTTCAGATTTATTCCTTAGGATGAGGTAAGATCTAATGTCCGAAAAGAATTGTCCCTGAAATCCCAATAGATACATATCTGTCTCATTCAGCAGCCAGACTCCCAGGAAACCATTTTTCTACTTTCTTCAGCACAGAGAGAACACCACTGTCATAAAACTGTGATAAATCAGGATACTGGCCCTTTTTATACTGAACCTAAATTGCAGACCTAATAAAAGCCACACAGATGTACTTGACAGGATGATAGTGAGTTAGTGCACCATTCTTCCACCTCCGGAAACTTCAGGGAATGGCACAGGCTTAAGCTGCAATTTAAATGAGGACAGTGGATTCATCCTTGTCTACTCTAACTCACAGGATGCATTTCTCCTTGTACAACCATTTAAACTCATGTATCTCCATTGACTTCAATACATTTACTCCAGAATCATAGTGGAGTAAGGCATATCTAGCCTGTAGGATTTAATAGAAATGTCAACAAATGTAGTTATCATAGCCAGTATATTATGAAAGAGTTCCCAAGGATAGTCTTCAAAAATGGGCTGAAATGGTTGAATTCACTGTGGTGTAAACTAGAGGACATTCAGCTTGCATTAGGGTTGAATTTGACTATCAGATTTAAGAACTTATTCAAAGAAGGAAGACATGCAATTGCTGAAAGATATTGCTTATAACTCCTGAGAGACTAATGAGCTATGCTGGTCTTACAACAATTTAGTTGAAAGAAGAATTTGATGTGTAACTTTAATAGATAATAAGCCTTATACGACAAGCAACACCAGTAGCCATTATACTGCAACATTTCTTTCCATCAATTTGATGCAACAATTCATTATAGCAGATCAAATAAAAAAAAAATAGTATCCACAAGCTCATATTTTAAAGCTTAAACACTTAGCTTTAAATAGCTTTTCAATTTAATACATAAGAAGAAATTGTGGGCAGATTTGATGTGCTAGTTTAAGGTAACTCCATACAGAAGGTCTTTCAGTGCTAATATACTATTTAAAAAATATGCCCTGTAAGCTACAGTAAGGTGGGGTTTTGAATCAGAGCATAGGCATTTTGGTTTTCTTCCAGTTAACCTTTTATGTAGGTGTTTGGTTGCAAAGCTTAATATGTTAAAAGAAGTTTGTGTCTGGAACAGGATAAAATAAAATGGCAGCAACGTATATTTATATTGTTAGAAATCAATTAGGGTGAATTCTATGTCAAATCACTTGAGGAAAGTACTGTAGTGCTTTTTGGGCTAATAAGATTGATTCAGGGCAATCATGTCTTGTGTTTCATTGTAGAACGAGTTGTTGTTCCATGCTGAACCTTTGCGTATAGCGTGAGGGATGCTGACACAAGTGATAGTCTGTTCCCTACAAAAAAATAGTTCAAAGTTTCTGTGTGAATAACATTATCCTATTTTCTCAAAATCCTTCCCAGCATCAAGTAGTATGGCCACAGAAAGGGATTACAGCTGATTTTTAACATAAGAAAAGATGATAAAGGTTCAGCAGACCAGCAGGAAGCAGAGAAATTATGCACTCCTTCCTGAAACTAACTTGATTAAAGTCAATGATCTCAGATAAAATTAATATAACTAAGCCCTAACTTCTTAACAATAATTCTTGAAGAGATCTTATCTTCTGAAAGACCAAGTAACTGCTGTCATCACAGATAAAATGAGGAGAAAGGTAAATTGTTTCTTTTTGCTGGTTTTATTGTTTGGGTTTTTTTCCCTGCTGATAAAATAAATATTTGTAGAATCATTAAAAAAAAAAATCTTTTTGTCAATTTTTTTGTTTTAAAAAGTATGCACTCATCTTTTCTGCCAATACTTTATAATCACTATTTTATTTTGCTGTAGGTTCTGTTTTTTTTTTTTAAATTGCCACTGTTTTGTTATAGTTTTGTTTGAGTTAGATATGTTTTTGGGCTGGTTTTTTTTTTAATTGTTGAACAGCAACTTTTGATTCTGAGGTAAACAGGTGCTTGCTGTAATACCCATGTGTGCGTCTGGACTTAACTGCTTTATGAGTGTACATGGGCTTATATTACAAGTTTAACTAGGTCAATATTTAGTCTAAGTCTAGAACTGTATGTTCCTTTTAATGAAAGTGTTTGCCATATTCATTACTAAAGCATGGCATGATTTTTCCAGTGAAATTTTAGTTTGTTTCATCAAAAAGGGCATAAAGAATCATTCACAGTAAGTTTCAAAGCTATTTAAAACACAATATAGTTATCTTAGGGTAAAAGAAGGAAAGAAGGAAGAAGAAAAGAAGGAAATTTCTACCTAGGGAAGATTTTTTTTCCCCTTTATTTTGAAGTTAACTTTTTTTTCTTTGGTCCCAAAATAAATTTGTCATGTTTTCAGTTCAGCAGGAACATAAAAATAGACACGGGAATTAGTTTTTATACATACAGCTTTCAAGTGCACATAGTGACGACCATCAGTAACAAATGGCAATTATGTGTACAGCTCAAACTATTTCAATGTGCATGTGATGTATATTGTGTTTGGGAGTTTAATTTTGTTTACAGCTATCCTCATCTATTCCTATATATTTCTAAACTGATGGCAAGACAACCTGGAGAGAGATGCTCGGGGGGAGAAGATTTCAGAGACCAAATGGTAAAGCAGGGTCACATCAGGATGCTGGTACCAACAAGGCCTTGAATGGGGTATGAAGAGCTTCTTAGGAGTCAAAGGGAACTGGGAACAGTTTGCTGGAGCTTGAAAATCATCTATTTCCTGAAAGCAAGGATATATTGGGCAGGGGAAATCTGTACATAATCCATTATTACTCCAGTTTTGTCTTCCCTAATAGATCAGTGCTCCCTGTTCAAAAAGGTTAAATAGTCTACGTAATTTTCTATTAAAAAAAATAAAAAATATTTAGCAACCCTTTGATCTTCGGTAATTCATTTTATAGTGTAATGGAGACAGAACTAGACATATCTTTCGCAAAGCTTTGGCCAACTTAGGTTAAGTGATAACGGGAGTTGTAAAATCACATTAAAAAAACTCATTAACATTTTAGTAGCTCTTTTCAACAAAATTCCATGATCCCTGAATGGTTTCAAACCCAAAGTATGCTTTCTGAATAGATGAGAAGTACTAGCACTAACATGCAGTTTAAAAAAAAAACCCCAAACAAAAAAACCACCAACCAGAACTAACACTACTTTTCATACCCAAGCTACAAAAGCTATGTCACTCCACTTTCAAAAACAAAATTACACAAGACAGCTTGAGCCGATCTAACACCGTGTCACTGCTCCCTACTGCATGCCGTCTCTGTTTACCTTGCATTAGCTGTAACATACATCAGGTTTTTCCATGAGACAATTTCAGATGGTTTTCTGCTGGGTTAGTGCGATCAATCTTTTCAGTGATGATCTTGAGTAGAGCCTAAAAAGGGGCAGAACCACATCATGTTAAAGAGGGAGGAGGAGGAGCTGCTCCTGCAGCTGCATAAGAGGGCACCTCCCCATTCGGCAGCAGTCAGTAGTGAGACTGACTCAGGGTCCCACATAATTCCACCTGGAGAGAGATCAGGTGATAACCAATTTGACAACTTTAGTGCTTAGGATTTAACAAGCTTGAGAGAGACTTAAAGAGATTAATGTTCATTCTGATGACTAAATACATGTTGATAATAGTGTAGAGAAAGACCATCCGATGTCAGGTTTGGTTGTCAAAATTTCAGGAACACCTGAAGACTGCTGTTGGTTAGAAGTAATATGGCACTGCTGATAAAGCATGGCTTGTCTATGATCCCAGAAGTATGAAAAGTTAATTGTTATGAGCATGAAAGAAAGTGTGCTGCGTGTTCCATCTGCAGCTCTCCAATGGCAAGAGCCTCCTCCATTTTGTAGACACTAGACTTTGTCTTAGGTGCACAAACAGTAGGTCAAACTGCATTCTTGCAATACCACAACATACAACTTCTGTTGTCTCAGTTTTTAGTTATATACAGAGACCCAGTGGAGACAGAGTCACAGGAGAAATTAAAGAGAAAAAAGTGCTAGTAGAAGGAAAAAAAAAGATTAAAGGAGTTTCTCTCTGTGTATGTAATTATGTCTAGATATGTTTTTAATTGTTAAATTGCCAACATTTTTTTAAATTATCTAGATTTTTTTTATAAAATATTATTGAATTCTTGTGTTTATTATTAGTGAAGTCACTGTGTTATTAAAATTCTATTGGTACAGGAAAGCTGAGCCCACAAAGTTCACATGTCATTACTTAAAAGCTCTTAAAAGATACATGATGTATTTCACAGGAATTTAGCTTCAAATTTTAAAAATGTTCTTATAGTATAGAAAAGCTGCAGCAAGCAAAGCTAAAAGATTATACAAAAATGGCTTTAACTGAAGAGATTAAATCACAGCTTCCTATAATAATTTCTTTATCTCATATCAGCAAAGGTAAGGGATAAGGGTATACCTCTTTAGATTATGTCAGATCATGCATATCTCAAGAGTAAAGCCTATCTCATGAACCAGAGGACTGATGCAAAGTAATCTTTTCAAAAATGCAAAATAAAGTAATGCAAAGATGTGTGGGCATAGAATGGGATAAAGAAGGCTAGTTACTGATGATGGGAAAAGTAACTATAACTATGCATTTTTTGGCTTTCGTCATAACTCCCTATTAAGATGTTTGCATACTTAAAAGAAAACAATAGGAATAAAGGTGCACACTTTGAAAGATAGTCAGCTTCTTTAATATGTCCTGGTTTTCTGAATCTCATTTTTATTGGAGGGGACACACACACACGACATTCTAAAAAGAAAAACAGCCCAAATTCTTGAATTATAGAACAAATTTTCGTTTTCTGTATGCATGATGGTCTTGAACTCATATGAATCCAAATAGCAACCCCAGGAATATAGTGCAGAAATATTTCAGAGGGAAGGTCACCTTTCATGTGCAACTGTTGGGGATACACAGGAAAAAAGGCATGGACAAATCTCAGGATTCACTGCTTAATCAACCTTTTTGCTCCACAGGAATAATCATATTTGAAAATCACCATGTCTGTTTCAATCATCAGGTGGATGTAGAAGTTGCCAAAGGCAGACTCAGTCCCTTTCCTTCCATTGAACTGCATAACGTGCAGCACAGTTTCCTGGCATAAAGCTGAAGAACATTCTGACATAGACATATTTGTAAAAATAAAGCAAACCCCACTCTCCAGCTGGGAAAAACAAATTCAAATTTTCAGAATTCTAAGAAGGCTTATTTTCTCGTTTAAAGCTGTAAATAGCTAAGTACACATGCATCTTGGCAAGTGGAGGCTTTTGCATTTTTTTAACAACACTTGCAAAAAGAAAGAGAAGAATGACAAACTAAAGTATGTGTGGGATGATCACATGTTAGAGGAATGGTTTTACATCCACTATATGATTTGTAAGAAATGAATTCATTTTGATTTAAAGTGATAAACACTTCTTTCAAAGAAAACTGTGCCAGAAAATATATCATTTTAGTTTTCCTGTTCTAAAGCTATTTTACACTGAAGTACTTCTCTGCAAAGTTACTGCAAACAGCATTTTACAGCAACCTAAATTAAAATATTTATTATATGCAAGTGATAGTTTGTGACCTATTTCTATATAGGTCTTCATTTTGTTCACCTATCACCTTAAGATATATCACGTTTTTCCTTTTATCTTTCACTGAACATGCCCTAAACCAGAAAGCACTTATATAAATCAGAATGATCAAGAAATGTGTTTGAAGTTCAACATTTCTAGCATCTCTGGCATAGTTTGTCCATATTAATATTAAAATGAAACAATCTCAGCAAACTACCATACAGTTTATGGAATAATTTAACTCTATAAATATTTTAGCAAATGCATTATTAGCTTCTGTAAGTATGTAGCTAATCTATTTGTGTGATCAAATTAACTCTCTAATGTACTGGAAAAATCTGTATCCTTCTTAACTGAATGATCAGTCTTGCTTAATGATATAGTGTATATTATGGAAATAAAATTACCTTGCTTTGTTTGTCCCTTAAAAACAAGATAAGAATTTATTGCTGATATGCAGTTGCTTTGCTATGTCAGTAATCCAAGTTTGAAACATGAATTGTTCCAGATGTTTAGCCCACAAGTTATTCTAAATCTTGCAAACTGAGTATTAAATATTCAGATGGTAAATTTGTAATGTATTACACTGGGAGTCTAGAGATTCAAGTTCTGCCTGTTTCTGTGTCACTTAAGATGCATTCATGTTTTTGCATGTGGTTTGTCTAACTTGTCCTCTCTACTTGTATGATAACGTTCATGCTATCTCATCAGGAAGGAAACATTATGTCATTTATTATTGTTGATTCCAAGATGGATTCCATACTTGGGTGTTACACAAGCATCTCAGATATGAAAAAAACCCCAAAACATTTCAAATAAAGATATTGCAAATCTAAATCAAAGTGTGATATCTGTTCAGAAATGACATTTTATTTGACACTGTCATGCTTACCTTTCTTCCATAACCAAACAGGAAAGCAGTAATTTAAAAGATATACAAATCAGTATGTTCTTCTAAGAGAAGCATTCATTGCCCTTTTTTTTAACTTAATTTTATGTACCTCCATTTAGAAGACCTGCTTCTTTCTTTCACTAAGTTCAGTATACTGAAAGTCATGTTTCATTCATTTACTGCTCTGACATATGAACAAATAGTTGCTGTGATAATTACTAGGATGTTCCAAAGAAAGATCATGAATTCCAGAACAAAACAGCAGGATAAAAACTCTTAAGTGTCTGTCTTGTTTAATGACCTTAGCAATACAAAGAACAGAATACAGAAAAAAAATTTGGATATGTGATTTGTTGGTTATGGCATAATGCTTTTGGTTTTGCTTGTGTTCCCCCCTCCTCCCCAAAAGCTACCTTCAACTATTTAACCCTTAGAAATGCTATAATCCAGTTCCAGCCAGCCTGCTGAATGTCATAACACAAAGTCTGTTCAGAACTTGAAAACCTTCAGCAGTGACAACTTTCAGAATACATCATCTTCACATGAAACCTCAAGGGCAGAAGTAAAAGAGGCAGTTGCATTGCTACCATTTCTTCAATCACCATGGATGATTCTGTTCACCTAATTTATACAGTCATTCCAAACCTCACTTGACTTATTTAGTTATTACCTTTCTGGGTTTTTTCTCAGGGGGTGTCTAAGAAAGATCAGTTTCTGCATCTGACAACCAGCTGTTCAGCAACAGAGAACAAATCATAGAATCATAGAATCATAGAATAGTTTGGGTTGGGAGCAACCTCTAAAGGTCATCTAGTCCAACCCCCCTGCCGTGGGCAGGGACATCTTCAACTAGATCAGGTTGCTCAGAGCCCCATCCAACTTGACCTTCAATGTTTCCAGGGATGGGGCATCCACAACCTCTC
>NW_008794836.1:2410204-2423220 GCF_000699145.1 Aptenodytes forsteri | reverse complement strand
TCGCGCCGGGGGGCTCCGTTGTAGTGGGGTGGGGGGCGGCAGCCGTTACTGCTGGCCCTGCCCACGCCTCGTCAGCTGCCCCCGTCAGGTCTCTGCGCTCGCCTGTGGGTTCCTCAGCTCAGGAAACCCCCCTGTACACCGCGATCCGCCGCTCCTCTGTGGGACGCGCCTGCACCAGAGCTGATCACCTCTGTGAGTCAGAATGATATGGTCTTAGCTGGCTCTCGAATGTGTTATCCTGGAAAAAGGGCTAGAAGGGAAGAATCATGTCTGTATTTGGATAAACCACTTCTCCCCATCCATCCTGTGGTGGAAAAGGAGGGAGGGAAACTTCCCCTGAATGAGCCCCTGCTGTCCCCCCTGCAGGGCAGCACCAACAGTCCCCCCACTCTCTTTGCCCAGCTGAGGAGCACCTCAGCTCTTCTAGTGCTGCACTGCAGGTGACAAGAGGAATAATAAAGCTGCCCACCTCTCCTTCACACGCCTGCTATTTAACTTAAACCTGGACCATCTCAAGTACCTCAAGATGGCTGTGTACTACGTCCATTGCAGTGGCCTTTCTCAGAATGTATTTTATCAAGAAACGCTGGAGCCACTGCTGCCCTCTTAGCTTGGAAGCAGTCATCCTGGGTCTGGGGTAGTGAGAGGTTTTCCGAGATATTCATGACTGCTACTTTCACTGACTACTTACCATGCAAAGCAGCTGGGTAGCATAGGCTTCCAAAACTACTCTTTTGCTTCTTATCAGCCGTAATAGTTGTTTGCTTTTTGCACAACAGCTGATGGCTCATCTGATCAATTCCCTATAGTCAAATACAGTTCTGCGAATGGGATCTTCCCTCAAAAGTCATGAGGAAAAATCTCAAATCATAAGCCATTCTTCTTAATTGGCTTTAGAGTTTCTCTCGCAGTGGAGGTTTTTCTCTGCATAATATCTGCAGCACTTGTTACACAAACAGAAAGTCACTGATTGATAAGACTTGACTTAATAACTGTGCAAAGGGACCAATTAATATATATTATTAGGATGTACCTTTGTCCCTGTAGATGTTGAGACTAGAATCACAGGAAGTCAAATATTATGACAACTATTCTTTTGGGCTTGAAATAAAATTGAAAGTTATTGAAATAAAATATGAATGGGTAGATACAAAGAAAATATAATTAAAAGCATTAAAATAATGCAGGAGTTCCTAAAATGTGACTCATACTTCCATGTTATGAACAAAGGAAAAGAACTGCTGCTGCTAGAAGGAACAGTCGACAAAAAGAGTTGGTATACAAATGGAACCCAAATAAATAGATAATCTTTTCAAACAAGAAAGCATGCAGCTGGATTCTCATATCAGAATATGACTATAAAGTAACATAGTAGGCATGCAAAGCGTGATATAGAATACTTTGGCTTCTATTTCAAAATCTTAAAAAGAATTTCAAATACTGAAGAGATGTTGCTGAGATGAAAGAAGACTGTGTTCTAGATTATCATAATGCATCAGTTAAAAAAGTTCTAGATTATTATATGCTATAATTAAAAACAAAAACAGTCCTACAGACCACCTGGCACCTAGCAATTGATTAAAATTTGTCTAATATAAACTGGTTTCTCTGCATAAAATCTGAAGTGTGTGGAACCACAAAACAACATGGTTCCAGAAGGCATGTTCAGTCTAGGTCAATGCTATGCAATACCATGATCACCTAATGCCTGGTATATTGCAACAGGCAATATACAAAGCATTATTCACAGGACAGTGTTATTTTCATGCAATGTTTGCATTTATGTGGGTTTTAATTCATGAAGTAATTTTAGTACATAGAGCTTGTCAATGCTTGTGTTTTGATGGCTTAATATGCATTTTTCTTCTTTTGTGGCTGCATTACCTCTATCTAGATGACATTTTACGGGCACACAAGTCCAAAAAGCAGAGATTTCTATCCATGAGTCTGTGATGGACAGAAAATAGTCTCTCTAGAGTGAAATAGAAAATGAAAGCTAGAAAGATGTAAAGACAGCCAGAATATGGCATAAGTTTATTGGACCTAGCCATGTAATTCCTCTATCATTGATTTGGTCATACATTCCAATGACATAAACCCCATCCAAAAGGTTCAGCAGCAGCATGTGTTTTTAACTGTTTTGCTCAATAGGCACATAAATGCTTTTCTGCACAGGATTCTATGCAATTTTTTCCTATTATCTTTTCGACATATGCAAAGACTTCTGAGAAGTGGGCTGTGTTCTGAAAATAGCATTTATTTAGCACGTCGTAAAAATTATTTATAAAATGGGAAGGAAGAGTCTGCGCTGATTAGTCTTTAAGAGAATTTATGAATACTTTCTTAAGTATTTTTCTTTCGTATTTTATGCTGGCTAACTGTAAGCTTTAGTGACCATAAATCATTCATCTAAAGGAAAGACCTTAAGGTTGCATATTCCCAGTTTTATTCTGACTTATAATTTGATCATAATTGAATTTGAGGATTTCTGAAGAAATTACACTGATAAATATAGCACAATCTTTTATTAGAAAATGATAATAGATCTAATATAAGATTATCTCATTTATCTTGACAACTTGAACTTTTTTTCTTTTCCCATGCATGCAACAGTTACCTTTTGTTATTGATGCTACTGTGAATAAGACAATAGATGTCACTGCTGATGGTGTAAGTTGAGATTTGGCCTGAGGTTCCCTTCTTCAGAAGACACTATCATCTGTCCTTTTCAGAAAAAAGGAAATGCTGACATTTTGTAAACAAAATCAACTGGCTAAAGTGACAGCACATACAGTGTTCTGTATTCAAAGACTCTTAAAAGCTATTATCTGATGAACATTTGTGAAAAAATAAATATTACAATGTGTAGTGTTATTTTACCATTTTAGTGAGGTTATTTGCATATGGCAAAGACAGGGAGGTTTGTACACAATGTGAAGCTGACATGTTGGCATCACTAAAAAGATGTGGACTAGTCACTTTTGAAAGGTCATTCTCCAAAGGAAATTATTTTTCTCTGTTATCTTGCATACAATTGTTTAGTTTTCAAACTTTCTGAAGGCATCAAGATTTTAGTGTAATCACAATGGTGCATTCCATTAACTATAAAAAAAGATTACAAATGACCTTTCATCAGGCAAAAGACATAGCACAGCCGGCAGCTTTATGTATTTATTTTCAATTAGATATAAAAATGCAGCAATGCTCCAAAGTTCAGCTACATACTTGCACAAAGATAGACATTTCAGCCTATGCAGATACTAAGAAAGTTTGAATATTAAATGAAAAATAAATCTATATGAAAAAGTAATGAGTATTTAAATAAACAAATTAGAATTGATTGTGACATCAGTGAGAGGATATAGCGTGTTTAAACAAACAAACAAAGCAGGAAAGCAAATACCTGTTTATGGTCATTGCTACAATACTTGCCCTTTTTCATCAAGATTTTTGCTTCTTTGTACCATTTTTAGGTACATAAAATATTCAAGCAGGAAAAGCCAAACCTAATCAACAGATACCCTTTATTAGTGTTCCATCAAAACACAGGCATGACTAAAGTTCATGGTATCATCCAGACAGTCTATCAACTGCTCCTAAACTACAGATTTGGTGAGATGTGGACTGAGTGTTACCATCTTGCCACCTTGGTCTGGATGATCTGTGCTTGCACCCCAGGGTTTCGTTCCAATAGATAGCTGGCTGTGAGAAGGTGGGAAGAGAGTGGGGAAAGAGGGTAGATGAAATGGTGTGCACCTAATTCTAGTCACACAGATGGCCAGTCACAGCTTCCAATTTCAGGGTATATCTGCAGAGCAATAGCTGGTCCTGGTCTGCTCCAAAACTTCTCAGATAACCCTGGGTACTTAGAGAATTAACTGTGGTGGCATAAAGCTCCATGTTGGCAACACTCAAAACTTCATTGATTTTTATTCTATAAGCAGCTATCACTGCAGAAAAGACAAGCTTTAAGAGTTTGCTAATGAAATTCTTCTGGGTCCCATCAAATTAATCTCATCCAGTATGAAGTCTTATCTCCAATTCTCAGCTTTCTCTTCCTTATTAAAGATTTCAGCCACAGGCAGGGTAGGGAGATTTCTTGATTAAAATAATTTGGGTTAGGTTGCAGCTCCAAGCTCTTCTGGAAGAGACAGTATACTCATTCAAAGAAGAGAACAGTATTCCTAAATAAATCTCAGTGAAGCAGTTCTCAGATTGAATCTTGGAGCACACAAGTCTCACGTACTATGACCTGCCCGATAGGAATGACCCTATACCTACTCACTTGACTCAATACCCACTGAAGACCAGTGGCCACTGCATGGAGCTCTACTCATTGTCTTTGGCCTTGGGTACATGCAAAAAATGATGAGTACATTCTGTGACGTGGAAGCCAATGTCAGTTGGGTAGTACTTGTCACTGCTTTCCTGGGTTAATCTTGCCACACACTTAGATGTTCCTTATGACAAAATCATTCATCTGAAACTATCATTCTTTATCAAATTCCAAGAAATCAGACGAGATATATTTTGAGTATTTTTGCATTATTACTATCATAATACCAGTTTGTGCAGAATTATAGGATTACAGCTGTATCAAAAAGCAGGAAGGATTCATCTCAGCTTGAGGGATTTGTTTTACAATAACTTCCTTTATTTTCTGACAGATACCCAACAGAGAGAAGTTCAAATACTTTTTAAAGGATCTCTGTCAAAATAAACTGATAAAAAGCGGTACTGAATTAGCCCATTTCCTGGAGGACCTAACTTTACTTCTTCCTTTGTCAACTCTGCCTGTTTATAGAGCACTGAAAATCAGTTCTGACATTGCGGTTGAGTTAGTATTGCTAGACATATGCAAAAATATGAGCTTTTTCTTTGTAAGAACATCCTACCTCCAAGGACCAGAATTCAAGCAGTTTATACAAGACAAAATTCTTAAAGTAATTTGGCCACTGGAGTATTATCCCCAATGTCAATGTCTTCATTATGTTATCAACCAGCACTTACACAAATTAATTATGATTATATCAGAAGAAAGCACAGATATCTGACTCCTATATCAGACTTTTGAAAATTTGCTCTTTGCATGTAACTGCAGTGAGTAATTTCAGAATTCATATTCTAATAGTTTCTGCATATAAAAATTTAGTCAGTAGAAAAGAATCGCACAAAAAGAACACAAGCGTCAATCAAAAATTCCCAGTATCACTATCCCAGCAGTAGCCAACCACCTTTCATGTAAAAGGAACAGCTGAAACACTGTATTTCACAGTCTGGCTTTTCCAAATTTGAACATAAGAGCTCTATTTCAAGCAGGCTTTTGTTTGAGATTTTTTTTTTTTTTAATTTAGTTAATTTATTTGGTGGAGAAAGGGGAGGAAGATGGCTTGAATTTTGCAGGTTGAAGTGAGTGACAGTGCTTGCAGTAGCAAGGCCTTTTAGAAACAGGTTTTGTGTTTGCTCCCAAAAGGAGTCAGAGTGGATTCATGTAGGGTCCTGGCAGAGTGTGTTCCCTGGCAACTTCTCTTTGACTGCAAAATAAATAAAGAAAAGAAAGTGCAGTGAAAGCCTTTCTACTTTCAAATTTCAAATTCACTTTCAAATTGATTTTTTTTTGTGGTATTAGTCTGCTTTCCACCTTTGCACGTCATCAGTAGGTGTACTCCTTAGACAGGATAAACAAAATAGTGTATTCAGTCATTTTTACAAGATCTGTAGAAAAGTTGTTTTGTTAAAGTTACAGGTAATAATGAATGGACTCTGAAGTCCCCTAGAGAGAAATTCCCTGCTTCATGCCAGACCTTTTGTACTACCAGTTTGATATTTCCTCTAGTGGCACAAAGCTGGCAGGACTGGCATGCACTGGATGGCTCACTGCCTTGGACTGTGCATTTTGGGGCAGTATAACCAGGACAGTATATAGCTCTGTTCTGTCAAGTCAGCATTGTTAGATTACTAACACTATCCACTAAGGATAAGAGTGGCCTAGGAGCGTCAATAATAGTAGCTATAACCTATACGAAAATGCTTAAGATAGGAAGGTGTTACAGCCAGCTCCCTGCATACCCACCCGCCCTTCCCAGACAAGTTGTCTCATAACACAGTTCCCAGTCTTCTCTGCCTTGTATAGGAGATACAAAGAGGAGTCATTTTGTTTTTCTAGTAAGCCCTCCTCACTTCTTCCCCTCCCATCCAGCTTCCCTCCTCACAGACATGTCTCAATTGCTAGTGTCACATATTTTAGTGTTCATATCTTCTGGTGTAAGGGTAAATATATGTATTCCAAATAAAAAGACAGTTCAAACATTTTTAGATTTATTTTTAAAAATGCAGCATAAAATGCTTTTACAGTGGTATCTAATTTTGTGTGCATGTGTTAAGGCACGCAGACTTCTGTCCAGAATTTCATCAATTCTCTCTTCTTTCTGTCTTCCTTTCTTTCTGTCTTCCTTTCTTCCTTTCTCGAGTCAAACTGGAGTTGTATAATTCTTTAGGAATCCAAGTCCCCAGTCAGAATGCTATTGAACATATAGCATATTCCTATCACGACATCAAAATTGTTTTTTTTATCCTTGAAATACACATTTTCAGTATTACTAGTAGTAGGATTCTTAGTTAATTCCATGTTGTGCTGTATGAAAATGATTCTGGTAATATTATCATTTCTACGTATGTAATATTATCATTTCTATTTATGTAATATTATCATTTCTACTTATATACTATCTCCAAACATTCTAAAAACTTTTCCTCTTCTAATCATGGTTTCTTTTCTATTAAAACAGGATTGAAGCGCCAAATTTCCCGCAAAATAGCTATTCTATTGGTCTTGTTTTCAGAGATCAATTAATTATGTTCTACACATGCCGACACACACACACAAGGGATTTAATTGCCCATCCCCTTGTAACTAGATTACTTATTTGTGCAAAATAGGTGATACATATGAATGAATATAAATGGCATATATTGCTTTTCATACAAATAGTTGCACACAAATAAAAGGAGGATCAAACCCACAACTCTTACGAAAAATGCAGGAAGATATTACCAAACACAGACATCCCTTATATAAACCAATATGAAAGGACTCATCAGAATTAGCCAACAAACACACTTATAACAGTAATCCTAGTCTAGACAAGGTCTTATAATTTAAAAGGAGATTTTCAGAATCATCTGAGAGCTATTAGTCCTCTAGGTCTCAAGATGGGATCCCAAATACATCAGTTTTTGGTAAGAGTGAAACACAGTGAAACAGCTTAAAGAGGTCAGTTACAGAATAGACAAAGTGGATAATTACCTTCATGTGAAAAATTCAAAAATTCAGAAAAAAAAATTGAAGAATTTAAAAATATTAGAAAATCAGATTTTCAGAAAATCCTTGATGTGTGTAAAAAATTGTACCTTCACTGAAGACATTAATTAACAAGAACTAAAAATTCTTAAAGGAGATTTAGTTTTCTGAAATAGATGAAAGCAAAAAGTCACCTGTATAAAGCAAGCTAAGACTAAAAAAATTTTGAAAGACATAAATTTTTTTCCTGTAAATAAGTTGCCGGTTTCTCACAGCTTTTCTATTGATTTTTATTTTAAAAACTTTAAAGATTGCTTAGTTCCCCTCTAGCAGTCACGAGTAGAGAGGTCTAATTCTCAGGATGTTTCCTAGAAGCTTTTTGCTTCTACACTATTTTTAAAAAAGGCAAATATATCAGGGAAAGTAATTCCCATAGGCTGGTTTCCACTGTAAAAAGAAAATCTACATTCCTGCTAAAGTAAATGACTCCATCAGAGACCTCTGTTTCTGGCAAGACCAGCAGTGATAAAAATTACTTTATTTAAAAAGAGAATATGCACTGAACAACATTAGATGGACATAAAAGATGATCCAATCTACCCTCTACAAATACATCCCTAGGCACATATGATTTAAATCTTACACATGATGAAAGAGTTATTGAAAGCTATATTAACCATGAGGTTTTCTTCAGCACCTGAGCTAAAATGTTTCAGTACAAAACACTGATGAGTTTCACGGAATTTGATAATTTTGATACAAACTCAGACAATAAGTACTACTGGGTGAATGTGGGTGCAATATGTAGAAAGAAGGAACTGAGGTAGGATGTGGTCATGGCTAGCATCTCATCTTTTTGCTGCACTCATGAAAAATGAGCATAGTAGACCATTTTTTTCTGTCAGAAGATTCTTGCTGCCACCTTGCTTTATAAAAGTACATTTATTTAGTCAGGCAGCTGACCTCAGGAGAAAGAGAAAAGGCTTGTATAAATCTTAGAAAGAAGCAAATATTCCTTCTCTTATATTCCATAAAACATTTTTAATGAAACATTAAGTGGATGAACTCACTCTCAAATTATATTTTGGATAACACATTAATGTCATTGTGGTGCCCTTCACATTACATCAGTTTATCATATGTTGAATATTAAAACATTAGGCATAGGTCATTTATCCCAACAATCCTCATCTGTATATCAGTTGAAGAGAATGTATTTCTCTAACAATAGCAACAGGATAACACATCCACCTTTCTTTTGACAATTGAATGCTTGCATTGCACTGAAAGGATTAAGCTTTGCATAATAATCGTAATATCAAGATAAATATTACTAAGGTAAAGTACATTCAAGCTCTTTCAAGGCATACTTTCTTATTTAATCTTTGTATGGAGAATCAGATGCTCAGCTCCTATAAGAACACAGACGAAACTGGGAAAGTTTTTGGTACACTTAATAGAATATATAAGTGTATCATTAGCATTATTACATGTTAATGCTGGACATGCAAGCAGCCTAAAATGGATAGCAAGTAACATTTGAAAAAAAAAGAAATATTAAAAAAAGCAATTATTTTATCTGTTTGGGCACCTTGTTTAATTTGAACATCTGGTAGTATCTGGAGTATTCAGTGCAAATTTTTTGATCCATGATCAGTCCCTAGATAAGCATTAGCAAGATCAGAGGCTTAGATATTCCCCAACTTGTAGATCCTAAAGAACATGTTTCACCAAACACTTTCCAGTGGCTATCCTTTCTCAAACGAACAGGCCTTTGTATTTTAATTAAGTTCTTATTTGAACAAAACTACTCCTGTGTCTGAGATTTTCAATAGGGTCAATATAGTGATTATACCATCAACATATTATCACATTTCCTTTCCAACACCTTTGTACCTAAAAATAAAATTTTTCTCATGTTGGCCCAATAGCTACATGATGCATTGCTGAAAAATTTGATTGAGGTATTTTTGTGAAAGAGAAAAAAGCACTTTTTTCTTGCAATCACATTATGCAAACACAAAACCAACAGTTAGGAACCTGTTGAATCAGCATTTTTACACTTGGATGGAAGAGATTCGATTCAAATTTTCTCTAATTAAAATTACTGGGATCTTAGCCTACTTAGTGCAGTGCAAGCTTTGAACCAAAGCATAAAACACAAATTTAAGAGCTACAATTGTCAAATGAACATAACATTAATGAGGTAATATTAGCAAGATGGCTCCCTTGTAAAAATCACAATTTATGTAACTCTGGATTTTTTTTTTTTCTTTCATTACCCATATTCAAAATCCTGGATTAAAACTTTAAAAATCTGCCACTTGCGGATCACGGCAGAGGAGAAATAGCACATATGGGAATGCTGATCTTTTCTACATGTTAACCATTTCATTTTATATACTACATCTTAATTTTTTTTTTTTTTTTCCTATGAAGAGGGAGAATTCTTCAAGAGTTGCTGGACTTCTTGGATGTAAAATTACCAATTAGGTATGACTGTGGGATTGTAATAAAATCCAATACAACCCAATACTTTTGTTAGCTAGGAACTTTGAATGTCTGATGATGTTGCTAGGTCTTTGCAAAATATATTTCTATAAAATCTCTCTTCCTGTAAATTTGTAAGACAACAGTGCTGAATATTTTCACTTAAAAAATTTGTCAGTTGCTTCAAACGTAGCCATAAGCTCTTTGTTTTTAATACTTTTGCAATACCACAAACTTCCACAGTCAGTGCTACACGGTTCTTGAATATATTTCCAGGTATGTTAGCTTAGAAGAAAAACTTATGATAGCCTAATGATTACCAAATCATGTTCACCAGGCAACAATATCTGTATCCAGGACCATCTTATTCCGGATTTCCCCAAACACATTGGAAAGGGTACTGCAGGGTTAAATGAGCCATGGACAAAGTCATAAAAATGAAGAATATTTAGTATGATTTTTATCTTCAAGGTTAGCAAGTCATTTAAAGAAAGACTGATATTCCGTAGCCCTGTGTCTGATCATTTCCAGAGAAAGAAGTCAGAATACCAGCAAACATGCTATGTTGCCTATGACTCTTCTGCTGGTGGTAAAAACACTTGTAAGCATGAAGTGTGGTGCATGAATTGTCTAGCTCCTTAGTTGCAGCTACAGATCCAAACTAATAAGGGTCCTTTCAATATCTTAAATAGGTACATTTTCTCTCTTGTGCCACTTCTTTTTGTTATTTGAGAGATATCCTAGTCTTTTCATTTATTAATTTTAAGAGGCATAAGCATATTTCACTGCATGAGTGAAAGTCAGTGTGGAAAGGCAAACAATCTGAATGCTCTCTCATACAAATATTTTAAAGCATTCTGCACTCATTTAAGGAACTAATCCATCAGACACAAACCACCACATTTCTTTGGTGTATCATCTTTGTAACAGAAGAGGTGGCAGAAGGGAAAAGGAAAGACAAAAAAATAAAGAGAAAACAGTTATGATCTAGACTTCAGACACTAATTCAGTTTCAGTAGTCAAATATCCCAGTCCTTCTCTGATAGACTGGGGAAACCTGAGGGGGACATCAAACTCCTCTCTAAGCCATGGCACCCTAGGTTGGTGTAAATAACTTACAAATTCAGTCTCTAAAAGAAAAATTAAGACATGTATGACTGAAATCCCACTCCTAGGTCTTGAGAAACTTGCTATCTTCTTGTGTTTTTTAAAGTTTATGCACCTTTTTGTTTTGTTGTCAAAAAGAGGCAAGAAAGTAAATGAGGGTAGGATGGACACTGTAACAACAAAATACAGTTCTGGTTCACAACGTTCTCTAGGGTGATGTTAAAGTAAACCCAGTTTCAGCTGGATTCAGCCTCCAAGTCACCGATTTAAAGTATCATCTATCAGAGAAAGCATATGCTAATACTTTTCTAATCTGAAAGTGAGGTTCATAGTAAAATTGCAGAAAAAAAATAGGCAGGGCAAAGCAAAACTGAATCAGACCTACATAGAGACATCCTCACTGGACTTCTACAAGGGACTAAGATAATTGCAAGTACGATCATTGTTAAATGTTGCATGTAATCATATTGAACATTTCTAACAAAAGTGCTCAACTGTCCTAAAAAGTACATTTTCTCAAATCTTCTTTCCCTCCCTCTCTCTCTTATCTTTGTGGATTGGTAAGCAGGAATAACAGACAGGTACAACAGACTTAGAACCACACGGTTACTTATCACCTGTTTGTTCTGAAGAGCAGTACTAGCATTTAACATAAATAATATAATATTGTTTATTTAGTAGTAGATCTAAAAATCTGATTAATATAATTAGTGGAAGAAAAGTTTAGTTGTACATTGGGATTTTTTAAGAAATTGAAAGTCTTTCTGAGACTTATGCTTCTTTGCATTCATATTGCTAGTTGGGCAAGGAGGGGCATAAGTCACACAGGCTGAAAAAATTAACTCACACCCAAGAAGTTTCTAAAATTCTTTGTAAGTACTGCATCTCAACTCTGAACATATGAAGGTACCAATTTAAAGCTGCTCTTATAAAATGTAACCCCAGCACAAAGCACAGATATAACACTTTCTATTCTTGTTTTCTGCCCAATATATATAATGTGATATTAAGTTCAGTAACTCATAATTTTAAAAACATAGAAACTTCAACATGACTTACAAAATAATGGAGTAATCTGTGTTTGTTTGTTTGTTTATTTGTTTTAAATCATACCAGCATTTAACCTGAAAATCTATACTCAACTTTATTTGAGCATAAAAGTTTTGGTGAGATGGAGGTTTTTTGAACCTAGGATTTGGAGCCAATAACACAGTGTTCAATGTCTAAAATTAAGCACACAGTTCTTTCTAGGGTGAAATTCTTACATAAAATCAGAAATAAACTTTTCTGAGAAGAAATACATCAGAGGTTTAGCAGATTAGAACTCTGGAAAAAGAATGAAGTTATAAATTCTCTGTACAAGGGCAGCTACTGTGGATATGGACTATATTCATCTTCTCAGTGTTTTTTTATTTATCTGTTACATCTTTTGAAGAAGTAGCTGATGGGGTGAAACCCTTCAGATGATTCTTGGTGAGCAATTGAGACTGCTCTGAGAGAAATTTTAGGAGGTTACGGTGTGCAGGACTCAAGAGAGTCAGAGGAGAAAGACAGCACCTGATGCAGAGACTGTAATGAGGAGCCCAACGCCAGCAGCTGGGACCCAGGAAGGATTGACCTTCAAGAAGACTCAGGAAGGCTGGGCAAGGTTTGCTACAGTGCAGAAAGCAGCATCACTGAAGGACTAAAACCGGGGCCAGGACCCACAAGCAGACACAGTGGGTAGGAGGAGAGGTGTGTATGAGCCCATTTTACTCTGATCTGGCCAGCTTAAGATTTAAAGGATAGGCAGCCTACTTCTTTATTCTAAGAACACCTGGCTTACTGATTTTAAAAGCTTTTCAGTCTTCCTTGGGGATCTAGGGGGTCTACTTATGTCCATCTCTGTCCTCAGCTGGGATGGGATAGAGTTAATGTTCTCCCTAGTAGCTGGTACAGTGCTGTGTTGGATTTAGGGTGAGAACAATGTTGATAACACACTGATGTTTTAGTTGTTGCTAAGCAGTGTTTACACTAGCCAAGGACTTTTCAGCTTCCCATGCTCTACCGACTGAGAAGGCTGGAGGTGCACAAGAAGCTGGGAGGGGGCACAGCCAGGACAGCTGACCCAAACTGGCCA
>NW_008794836.1:2378159-2410156 GCF_000699145.1 Aptenodytes forsteri | reverse complement strand
GGGCGGGGGGGTGGCAACCGCTGCTTGGGGACTGGCTGGTCATCGGTTGGCAGGTGGTGAGCAACTGCATTGCGCATCACTTGTTCTGTATATTCTTTTATCATTATTATTATTATTATCCCTTCCCTTTCTGTCCTATTAAACTGTCTTTATCTCAACCCACGAATTTTACTTTTTTTTCGCCCCGATTCTCTCCCCCATCCCACTGTGGGGGGAGGGGAGTGAGCGAATGGCTGTGTGGTGTTTAGCTGCCTGCTGGGTTAAACCACAACAATCTCAAAACAAGGGCAAATTTACCATCCTGTCAGGTAGTCTTTTTGACAATTTTTGTTGTTTTCTTTATATAATGTTTTAGCCTTACTTTCCGTCTTTGTCAGGGAGACTATATCCTTCATAATATAAACCCAAGAAGCAAAATACTCTTAAGCTATTTGCCAAGACTTTCAGAAAACTGTCATAATGGTGCAAGATGGCACAGAGATACTCTTGTGTTAAATTATTAACTGTAAAAGCTTTGGGAGGGGTGGGAAGAGGGAAGGTACTGTATCCACCTGTGAAATTCAAACACAAATGCTGAATTTGGGCTAGAGAGTTATTTGGTGTTATCAGCATAATTCTTTTGACTTCCCTCAAATCCAGTCAGCATGTACAAGTCGATTAGCTGGTTCAGTTCTCCTATTCATCGTTACCTCTGCCAAGGACAGAATCTAACCATAGCCTCCACGCATTCCATGCTGCATTATTCCCTATGATAGACTGGAGTATCAGGCCATGTGAACCTCTATGCTTATATATCCATCAATTTTGATGGGAAGTCACACAGGCATAAGGGTCCATCTGCCTAAATGTCTTTCTGGAGCTGGAAGATACTGTTTGTTTATTCTATTCAAAGTAGATGCTTATAAAACTCTACAGATTGAGACTATTTCATTTGTCAGAGCAGCCCTTGTCACATTCGTCAAAGTAACTGACTACTTCTTCACTCATTCATTCATCTTTTTTTCTGTTTTCCAAACTTTTCTTTCCATTGTAGCAGTTGCAGTGGATCAGAGCCATATGGCTCTGACTTTTAACTGCTGCAACAAGCTGCTCTACCACCTGGCGAAGGACTGATACAGAGTCTGAAACCCTGCTCCTTATTTCCAGAAATTCAGTACCTACTTTCACAGTGCCTAGGCTTTTCACAAATCAGTGAAAGGAAAGAATTAATCTAAACCCACTTAACAGACAATATAGATTGTTGTATTGATATTCATTGAAAATATGTGTGCTGGAAGACTACAATACAGGAATTAATTTCTTTTTAACATCTTAACAGTGCAAAAGTCAAGGAAATGTCTAATGATGACCAGAATGTGCTTTGTAGATTTTTCAATTAATCCTGCATCTAAAAGCAGATGAGTAGATATATTTGATCTTCAAATACCACATATTTCAAGAGTTCGATGGCAACCTCTTTTAAAAAAATAAAACCAAAAGCCCTCTTCAATTTTTGTTATATTTCTAGGACAGAATAATAGAATCAATGTTTATCCCTTCACCTTTGTTACCTTTTCATACAACATGCAACAGTTTTTCTATATGGTATATCTCAAAATATTCATAAAGGTTTACACTTTTTTCCCTTTAAGTCTTGTGAGTGAAATATACATGTCATTAGCATTCAAACTGTAACTGAGGAGCAGCATGAAGGCCTGCATGAAAAAAAAATATAAAACAGGAGTACTTTAAAAAAGCAGAAATAAAATATCACTGAATATCCTTACTTGAGGGTGCATTTTCCCGCATGTGCAGTAGTGGTAGGCTTCACAAACAGGATAAAATGTGTAAAGTTTGTCTACATGTATTGTATTCCTAAAGCTTCGCATTCATCAACACCAGCGTTTCGTGGAATTGTATTTTCACCCTTAGAAAATCTGGCTGATTCATGATTTTATATTATACAGACTACCCGGGGTTTTTTGTTTGCAATTCATTGGTCATAACCTAAAGTATCTGTGTAACAATCTTATTAATTGAAATGCAAGCCACATGAAGAGGAACTCTTTGTTCTCAAAGATTCAACAAAACTGTCATTTCTTGCAAGTAAGAGAAGATTGGGTGAGGACAGATCAAGAAGTGGGGGCTGAAGGCTAGGATGGAAGGGTTCAATAAGATACTTCCTCACATTAGACCATAAACCACTGACTGCATATGCTTTATAACGAGACATTTAAAAAAAAAAAAAAAAGATGAAACACGGAAAAGACAGAAACACTATGGAACAGAAGGAGTGTGAGGATAAATAAGGAAGGCAGGAAGGAAAGATTATGGTTTCAAGAAATGGAGAAGATTGGCTCGCCTGTCAGAAAGGGAACTGTTTACATTCTAGTGTCCTGGCGAATGAACAGAATAAGGACTCTGGTATGAGCAGTTTTATATAATCACAAAAAAACCACACTACAGTGACTTGTAACATCTCTGAGGAACTGGAGATGGCTAAAATTGGAGGGAGGTTGCAGGGGAAGCTAAACTTCTAAGAAAATTAGGAGCCCTGATGACTCTGATTTAACAACCCATCTTTCATTACCGCCTTGTCATGTGTTACTAAAGGCCCTTTTAAATTCTAGCTCACTGGATTTCTGCCAAGTTATAGCATATTTTAAAGTGAACTTTGGCATAAGTGAAGCTCCACAAACTTAAAATGTAAAACCCCCTCTAAGCTACAGAGGAGTTTTACATTACGTGCAACTGCACAGTGAACTTCATCAGCTCAGCTCCTCGTAATGTGTTGTCAAAGGACACAAGAACAGCTCAGGGTCCTTTTTTCTCTGCTATCCAAGCTAAAATCTGATATCTTTGTGACACTAAATAGAAATAATTCAGTAGCAGTTAGGAAGCGGAGACTTTTATCTACTAGTCTGACACCTCCTGATCATAAATAGCCTTGACTTTCAGTCCTTGTTAATTTGATGGGGTTAGATCCTGTCCATTTTTACTCTGCCAGAGGACAAATTCTTTAGAACTCTATTTTAGCCTCCATCAATGCAAAATGCCTATTTTAAGGATCTCCCAGTGGAATAGAGTAAGCATTATAAAAATTTTGCAGAAAATCCAGCCATTAAATTCTTAACAGAGTTCACATGGAACAATGTTATCAATTACCCTGTCCAGCAGTTGTCACTGATTTTGCATAAGCACCAAATTGTAGTATTGTATCATTCTTGACTCCGATGTTTTTCATTGTCAGGTAAGATGACTCACAAGACAAGGATTTCCCTCTTTTGCTCCTCTTCCAACTTCTGCCTTCCTACAGTCCCACTCCCCTCTCTCCAGAAGCCTCACATTCATGCAGTATGCAAATGCAACCCACCGAAGGAGGAAGAGAGTCCAGAAACAAAGACTGAATACCCGACTTATTTACACTCACTCATTAGTTATTTAATTGTTAAATTAAGAACCGCTTAGTTTATTTAATTATTTATGATTTCTATTATGAACAAATCAGTGTCATGGTTACCATGCAGTTGATGCACTATGCACACCTCAATTTTTGACAATTTTCTACCACATCTTCAAAAGAACAGCAATACTAATGGACCAAAATCCCCGAATACAGCAATGCTACTCTGCTGAACTAACTTCTAGGATCTGGTAGCTACCCCACCTGGTGTATTCAGTAAACAAATTATACACAACAGATGCTTTTTCAAAGCCATGGAATAGGTTCCTCCAAGTTTATAGGCCACAGAGACTTCTGAAAATAATGGGAAAACAATGCAGTATGCCAAAACAAGAGAAGAGGTTATTTGTAAAGAATTAAATAATAATAATAAAGTACTTATAGTGAGCAAATGAAAGTTCTGCCATAACTGGGCAAAAGTGGGCAATGAAAAATTAAGTTTGTTGCAAAGTCTTGACAATGTTACAAAAAGGAGGAAAAAGATGCAGTAACACAAGTTAAAGACATAAAGTCAACTGATTACTGAACTTAAATTATGACATACATTTTTTTCTCCTTTTTTCCCTACTTTAGACAGACAGATAAATGCACACTGCACAGTGAGAAAGAATACTTTTAGAGGACAAATGTCATAAAATGCATGTCTAAATTTGCTGATGCAGACAAAATATTAAGTGTCCGTGCCATGCACCTCTCTGGTAAAGTAAGACTTTGGTTTTGATTTTAAGAACAGATTACTATGAGTATTTTAAAGGAGATATACATGATTCACTCTATTCATCTACAGCTTTAAATTGTAGAATGTGAAAGCCAAATGATTTTTTTAACATCTCATTGTCACTACAGCACTGACTTATGGTAACAAACTGACAGATGAAAAATATACACACTTGTCTGAGTCATTGAAATAAGGATGTGATAAATATTGAAAACTATTCTTTAGCAACTTAACATAGGCATGTGTATATGGGCCCTTGATCACGAGGGAGGAGAGGAAATAAAAAAAACCCATTTGATTATTAGTATGATGTTCCTGTAATGATACAAGTTTTGAACCATAAAAAGAATGAAACCACAGCACTTCAGAGATGGCTTCAAAGGGAGCCTTATTCTTGTGTGTCCAATAAGAGCAGATGCAATACAGTTTAAAAATATAAGCTTGTGCTCTTACATTATCATCATAATCAGGTGCCTTAAGAGATTGTGAGGGGGTTTGGTCATCCAAAATGAAAAAAAACTGTTACTTATAGTTTCTTGCTGATCAGTGCTTTTCCTTCTGCTGTCACTACCTCATATGTTTTAATTCCCCTTTCTTATTGCTTAGCTTAGCCCACCAACCAAAACAAGAAGCTATCCCTTTCTGAGATGTTTTCTGTTTTTTTATGAATCCCAGCTTCACACTTTGGTGAAAGGAAAACCTTGACCCTCAGTTCCTAGAGATATCCCACTGTTCTTTCCTGGTACCATTGCTGAACTGGGAAGGCAGTTAAAGTCACAAATTTTTTGCCCTCACTTCTCAGAAAGTGGGAATTTACTTCAGTGGAGCTAGTGTCTTACTTTTCCTTCTGAATTATTCAGCATTTTCCCTAGCTTTCCTTGATGCTACATTATGTCTAAACTATGGTTTGTTCTTCTAGCCTGTGTTCTTGTAGCAATGGAGCTATGATCTGGAGGTCTGGGAATGCTAATCACCAGAGGATAGGCCTGTATCCTCAAATAACTTCTATAGCCTTTGTTCAGGTTCACAAAGATCCTATCGCTATTTTATAGTATGGTCATATTTTCAATCTTCTCTTTTCTTCCCTTAAATTTTCTTAGTGTTTTCAACTCTGTTCTTTCTAGGCTCCTTCCTAAGTTACCTCTCAGAAACCCTGGGGCAGATTTTTGCTAAAGCAATCATTGGGCAACTATGTCAACAGCAATGTGCTTCCTCTTCCAGGCAGTCTTGCTTTGAGTCTACTGCGTACTCAGGAATTGCAAGTTCCAAAACATCTTGATTTTTGAGAAACCAACAAGTGATTTGTCACGCGCAACATGAGACAGGCCTCTATAGTAAGATCTAGCTTATCTGACATAGCTCTGCTTTTGAAAAGAGTAGAAGAAAGATCTGAGCACCACATTGAGATTAATCTCATCTTTATTTTAAGGGTGGGTGAGGGAAATCTGGTCTGCCTTATCCTCTGGAATATAGTTTTCTGAATACCATGGAGTTCTGCACTAAAATTTCTACAAGGAAATGCAAGAAATCCTATCAACCTTGTATCAAAGCAAAGATTTTTAACCCAAGACTGTTTAAAATTCTCTACAGAAAATTTGTATTTTGAATATATGTTTTCTATCCAAAAATCATTCTGCACTACTTTCTGAACTTAGGATGGGCCAATGTTTTGCAGTGAAATCAAGGAAATGCTTATGAGCATGCTTGTATGGCAGAATGTTTTCATAAAGTCATAGACACCAATTGCTCAAATAACGTCTCTACAAAAATTGTTAATGGAGTTATAGGACAGAAGAGAGTATCAGAATGATTAGAACAGTATCAGGACACAATTGATACTAAATGAATTAACAAGACAATTGTATTTCCTTCCAGTATCAGAAATTCTTTCACTTTCTCTGTTTTAAATTCAAATTCCTTATACGTTTTTGCGTGTGCATATTTGGTATCTCAGGAGAACTGCATTCTCTCTCACCACCAGTTTGTGGTATAACAGTTTGAAGAATGTCAAGCGTGTTTAAGGAAGGGGGAATTTGCCAACTTTATAACAGTGTAAGCCTGTTTTGGCAAAGGTCCACACAAGTGGGTGTGAATTTACCAACCTTGCTAAAAAGGAAGTCATCTAAGGAATCTGATCTGAAGAGATCAATGGTTCTTCTTCCCTTTTTGATGAACATTCTATGAAAAGACCAAGCTGCCACCTGTGCCAGCCTAGCTCCCATCTAAAACAATCTGCCACCTAGGGCTAGGAAGGGGATGTAATTACAGCAGAGAGGAGGTTGAGATGGCAAGGAAGATCCTGCTTTGGAGTCATACAATTATATTTTTCTCGCAAGCAAAAGACCTATTAAGAAGTGAAATGCACAGTACAACAGCTCTAATGAGCATTGTAATAGAGCTGAGGGACAGCATACGAGAATTTCTGCAGTAACCTATTATAGCATTATATGTGAATGTAGTTAACACTGTCTTTCTCAGATTGCTCATCCTTCACTAAAGTAACTCCTCAATAAGTTGATATATATTACAACTTGAATATTACCCCTATTAAACTTAAGTACTTATAGATGTCCCTGTGATATCTAACAACTGCTGTGTTCTGCACAATGCAGAAGCTGAAATATTGTCTAAACAAGCACAGGTCTGTTTTTGAAGAAGTCCTACATTAACACTTTTCCATGTTTTCCATCTTCTCTTCATTGCAAGAGTATTTACATAATAAATCATAGAATCATGTGACTAACTCATGGCCCACATCGAGGATACATATTAAATGCAATCAGCTAAAATCTTACTCTGCCCTGTCTGTCAAGGCTTTTCTTTTCAGAATGTAAACACTTAACAGTGTTGGAACAGCTGCTTTTCTTTCCTCATTTTCTTTAATTCAAAGGGACCTTTTTCCAACTGTATTTATTTTCCCATGGAAAAGTCATGTTTCTCCTCCCTCCTCTTCCCACCCTAAATAGGAGCAGTATGACAGATAGATGGGACAGGATTTAGTCTACATCTAGGGATGTTTTTGAGGTACAGCACCTACAAATTATTGTTGCTAAAAGTGGGTAAGTTATACTAAACCTGCTCCATGCTGAAAGTAATAAGAAGACATCTCTTCTTCCAGTCAAGAGGGTTATCTTAGCAAGTTGATCTGTCTGGGAAACCTCATAGACCATGCTGAGCTTCCAAAACAGATACATAAGACACTGATCACACATACACAAATCCTAATCTAAATTTGCTTCTTAACAATAATCATGTTAAAGAGCACTTTCTGTAAACCATCTAGTTAGGCGTCCAACTACTCCAGTCAATACTACCTGATAGAACAGTCCTTTTAAGATACATGGTGAAGTAATCGTTTGTCCCAAACAAATTAATAGGAATTAGAGGTCTTAGAAATCGGTAGGAATTAGTGTTCTTACCATTACTGTTTTGTTTCCTTCAAGTGTTGTACATTCAGAGGAAAAGGGGATTTATTTGTCTGCCTATAGTATCAGGGATCCTCAGTCTGGTGAATGACTAATGGAAGATTGATTGTAGTTAGACATACAGACTCATTACAGAGGGATGTTTGAAGAGCATTATGATGAAAAAAGCTAGCCAGATCAACGAATAAAGCCAGGGAAAGAAGGAAGTTAAAAAAATAACCCAAGGAAGGTAACTATATGGGCACAAAATTTGGAGGATCACAAATACAGAAATTACTTTTATGTAATGACACTCTTTTAAACACCGGTCAAATTAATCCCTAATTTCCAACTAACCATGGAGCTTGTTGACACCAGCTGAGTCTGTACAAGTACAGGTGTTTCTGCTTTGCCAAACAGAGGTGTAAATTTCTAATGCTGAAAGCTCCTACACACACAGGAGGGCCTGTTTAAACATATGAAAGAAATTCTGCAGAAAATGTGAGCTGTACCAAAAAGAATGAGTAGAAAGAAGGGTACAAATAAGAAGAAACCAGCATCTTAAATAAGTTAAGTACACTAAACTTCAGGAGATGATGACCAGAAAAGCTAGAGAAGGGAATTTTTAAAAGCCACTCAAGATTTCCATGCCTTGCATGTTCTCTTGTGTCTTTACCATTGTTTAAAGACAGAAAAGTGCCAAGGGCATCATACAGTTATTTTCCCTACTTAGCACAGTTAATTATTTAGGCCTGATACCCTTTATCTTATTGATTAGCACTGTATTCTGGGAGTAACACCTTGAAATCATAGGATCTTTCAGGTACAAGGTCTCTCTCAGTAAGAGTATGGGTGTCAAAAAACAGCCCTTAATTAATCAACATTAAATTATTAAAGCTTTATTCTGTATTGAAGCCTACCATTTCTACAATCAGGAGAATAGACAATGAAGGAAGGGAAACTTGGTGTCTCAGAACAAACTAGCATTTGTCATCACCAGTTTTTCAAAATGGATAATAAATGCAAGCTTTGGCAAGACTGGCTGTCATTAAGCTTGCATAAAACTAAGGATTTATGAACTGGAAACCCCAGTGTAAACAATTTGTAGCTATGCAGATAAAACATGGAACACCGCTAAACAAATCTTACAATGAAGGAGTATTTGTTTATTTGTGATGTGTGGTCTTTCTTGCAAATACAGGAATTTAATTGTGGGGTTTTAAGTAAGGTGTCTGAAATAATTTGCATATTATGGCTGCCTGTATTATCCAGGGACTTGGACTTGATAATGCAAAAGATTCCTTTCTGTCATAAATTCCTTGGTAAAATATTGTAGAATCTACGCCTCTATTGTGTCTATTATGATTGTCTGTTTAATACAATCACATTGATATAACTGTAACCATTTGGAGAACTGCAGGAGATCAAGTTTCACTGACTATCCTTTATTTACACATTCTGAGAAGCTAATTATAGTCAAACTTCATATTAAAACTACCTCACATTTCCCACTTAAAGGTAGAAGGGTTCAGAACTTTAAACCTGCTGAAATCTGTATGATTGGTCACATGTTCAGATGTTTACAAAATAATAACCTTCCTCTTTCTTCTCCTCCCTGACCCCTCCCAAAGCCCCTCAAATTCAGGAAATCCTCAAATATCATGCACTGGAACAAAGATTTGACAATATGAGTCAGAGGGATGAATTTTGCCATTTCCTTGAAGATCAGCCCAAATTATGTCAAATTCTGAAACTTAAAAACTGCAGTTGTATAAGCATATGCACAAGAAAGAGTACATGTAAAAACAAAGTCCTGGCAATATCTTTGAATGTTGCCGAAGCTTGTAATGTACGACCTTCGATTCATTATTTTTATTCCTATATTTTTAGACACAGAGACAACGTGATAATAATCATAAAAAAGTGAATCAGACTGGAGTCTGAGATCCTCCCAAAAACCCAAAATCCAGGTTTATTAGAAAAATAATAATAATAAAAAAAACCCAACAAAATAAAGTCCCTACTGTGACTCTCATTCTCCATCACTTCCTCATCTCCTTGCACCATCCCAGATTTTCTCTCCTCAAACACAATACTTACGGTATAAGGTACTATCCATCCTGCTTAAAATGTTAGCACTTACTCTTGGGTAATGATGTTGTCTACACCTTATTTTGATCAGAATGAGTGCAACATGATTTTTTTGCTTTGTTGTAATGATATTAATTTGACTGGTGCTTTGATGAGTCTTGTCCAGTTAAACACATATATTAAAAGTTCAAATTTGTGACTGGGCTCCACACAAATCCTCAGTTTGGGTAAATCATTTTAAGAACACCATCCATCCCCCCATGGCAAATACGGGAGTAAGGCTCAACAGCTATAAATGTATGGGAAACAGTTTCTTCCAAAAGGTGAATCAGATAATAGCTCTTAGAAAAATACACGTTTTCAATCTCTAGGTATCAAGCAATTGTGAATCATTGTCTTCTACAGCAACACCATTC
The DNA here is from genome assembly GCF_000699145.1 of Aptenodytes forsteri. NCBI lineage: Eukaryota > Metazoa > Chordata > Aves > Sphenisciformes > Spheniscidae > Aptenodytes > Aptenodytes forsteri. The sequence continues at coordinate 2,400,085 of NW_008794836.1, read as the reverse complement.
AAGTGCTCAACTGTGTATTATTAAGACTTGTTGGGAGCTCTTACTGAGGCGATTATCCAGAATTACCCATATATCCATCAGTGAATTATTGGGAGTTCCCAAGACAGACTCTCCCATCCTCTTAGAACAACTTTCCCAGATGCATTACCTTGCATTTGGCTAAATTAAAGAGCTTTTTCTTGGATTTGATCCTCTATCCAAGAGATTCAGATTTGGCTTTGTACTGTATTTTATCCCACAGATCTTTATTATCTCTAAGCTTCACCAGCAGGGTTGTATAGCATCATCTGGATCACTGATACAAATATCACACAGCAAACAAGCTCTGAGCTCTATGAACCCTACTAGATATGGTCCAATACATCCTTCTCAATAGCTACATCATAAGATCTGTCAAGTCTTTAATCCTTCTAATCAATTCCTTATATATATATGCAAACTTCCGAACCTTAATGTCATGTACTATCAAGTCAAATGCCTGGAGAAAATAAAATATACTAGATCAACTCATTTGCTTTTATCAGTCAGACCTTTAATCTTGGTGGAAAACATATCAAACCATCCTGGCTAACATTAATTATAATCTAGACACTATTTATTTAGTTTACAGACTCCATAAATTACCTTTCCATTATTTTATGTGTCAGGCTAATCTTTCTTGGCTGTCTACATTCTCTTTAAGTACTCTAACAGTACTTAAGAATTTCTCTATTTTTTCAAAAGTAGTTTAAGAAGCTATGGATTCAGATTATTCCACAGGTGGTTCTTTAAGTGAAACTTATGTAAGACCACTGATTTGGAACTGTTACATTTCTGTTCAAATCTAAACAGTTATTAGGAAAAGTTTTTAATTGATTCAAGAGGTTTGTTTTGTTGGTTTTTTTTTTTTTAAGTTTCCCTTCAAATGATTTTTATTCTGTTTTCCTAAACTGAAATAGAAGCAGAAAGCTTGATTTCTGGGGACAGCTAAAAATACCCTCAAGGTTTTGAAGATGGCGCAACATTAGTTTTGAAAACTCCCTTCCAGTGCAGGGAGTGGTGTCTCCATCACTGGCTTGCAGGGTTTCTAGGGCTACCAAACCTCTGGCAAATTAATCCCTTCAAATGATTTTTATTCTGTTTTCCTAAACTGAAATAGAAGCAGAAAGCTTGATTTCTGTTTTCTGGTAACAATAAATACTATCTTTTTTTTTTTGCGCAACATTAGTTTTGAAAACTCCCTTCCAGTGCAGGGAGTGGTGTCTCCATCACTGGCTTGCAGGGTTTCTAGGGCTACCAAACCTCTGGCAAATTAAATCTGGATGAGCATTATGGCCATTTAGCTTTCGGGAGCCCTGCCAGCATGTCTGAGCAGCATTGCACTGTGCTCTGTACACATACCCAAAGGTTAGACCCTGAGCACTCCAGTGTTAGACTGCATTTGCATCGGCCTGGAAGGAGAATTAACTCATCGTTCCCAATCAGGCATCAAACCCTTTTGTACAATAGATGGAGAGGGTTAGATGATTCAGAATGAGATTAGCAATAACTTGAACGCTAACAGAGTATGTCCTAGAATAAACAAAAGGGAAAATAAGAATGAGGTTTTATACCACCACCTCCTACCCTCACCAGCCCCATCTGAGATTTAAGCATCTAATTCCAGGCTGCAAGGAGAAGCCGGCCTCCACTTTAGGTCTATAACTCAATTGCTGCAATATGGTTTATAAGAAATTTCTATTAAAAATTAAGGATTTACTCCTTCTTACAGCATTACATGGGAGGAGGAAGTGGTAGTATTCCCTGCCCATTTTGTAATGACAAATATTTAGAATACATTCAAGATATGGAAGACACTGTAAAATAACAGAATAAATTTTAGTCCAGGTCTTCACCCTTCACCACTTCATCACCACAAAAGGCCATTATAACTTTTTTCTCCATGTCTTCTCATCTAGTAAATCTTTCCTGTTTTTCTGCTAACCAAACCAACTTAGCAGGTGAGAATAGAAAGCGTCCTCTTCCTCTCTCCCATGCACATACAGAACAATACCTAAACTGGTAATTAGACCACTGCCTGGAAGGGAAAAATGTGAGTTTGGACACATTTTTGGACACTACATCTTCTAGTGAAACTAATCTTTTACACACATGTGATGTCAATTCTGAGTATATCTGTTAGGTGATATAGGTGATATAGGTGATATGATGTGATGTGATGTTTATTCTGAATATATCTGTTAGGTGAGACCTCTTGCAGGACACAGGGAGGCAAACATCTCTTTTCAGGAGCAGATTTAACTACTATCTGGCTCATCACTGAAAAGGCTGAATCAGATCTAGGGCTGAAATTAAACTCTGCCTAAACCCCATTTTAGGTAAATAACTCAGTTATACATCTGGCTCTTTTACCTCCCCATTTTTAATCTGTCTTCAAGTTTGGCTGTGGCTTTACTTGCTTTGAAGTCAGTCCTGAAATATATAGGCTGTACTATTAACTTGTTTAAATTGGACTAGGCCAGTAAGAGACATGACAATTTACACCTGATTTCCTGATCCTATGTTATCAAGAAGTCCCACATTATCAAAAATGTTCTTTTATCTAAGTATAAAGTCTATTTAGATAAATATTTTATCTTGTATTCTGAAGTCCAAAGAAAGATGTTACTTATGAAACCTCAAGAATAAGGATAAAATTCATCTCAGGTGTAAATTCATTCATAAATATATTTGGCCTGATGTGTTTTGTTTCAATGGTTAAAACTTTTTAAAGAACCACCATGCTGTCTTCCATGTTCCCAAAGAAAAGCATCATTTTGTGAGCAGGGGGTACATTGCTTCCACATGGAAAAACTGGTGAAGCCTTTTAAAATTACTGATTCACAAATTGTAGTGATTGAAAGCTAATCTCAATTACAGTACTAAGGTGTATTGTTGCACAGTGTGATAATGGTATTTTCTGCCTGAAGTGGACTTTGATTCAAACAACAGGCTCGAATAAAGAAAAGAGGAAAAGGAACCAGTCATTTACTATATGCTCACTGTAAACCTTGTAGACTTTTTTTAATATAGCAGGTACAAGAATCCCTGTACAGAGAGCAGGAACTTTTCTTCTTTTTTCAAGGTATTTACCTCTTTTCTTACCAGCATTTCTAAATATATTTGAGAAGGACATGTAAGATTTGAGCAAGAGATAACAGAATTTGATTGTTTTCACTAACATAGTGGTGTTGCCATACTAATTTGTAACTATTTCATATTTATATAAAAGCTATGAATCAGTTTATTATTTGTATAAACATTAGAAGAAATCGATTGACATCTTGACTGTTGCTTTGAGGGGGGGGTGTATAGGGGAAGTAAGAGTAAAAACAAGCCCGTGTCCTAAGCTAAATGTAGTTTCTCCCTCTAACAGAAAAAGTTTTAAAATACAGAATTCTTAAGAGCAGTTCAGGAGCATTTCCTTGCAAAATAAATTTTAAAGTAAACAAATACATGTTGAAAAGGCACATCTTGGAAATAATGCTGAAATCCCAGATGTACTATCAAGTTACTAGAATAGGAAATGTAGGGAATATTGCTGCATTCCAGATACAGTACCCAATCCTCAAATCCCTGGAGTAAGTGTCTAAATAACCTACAATGAAGAACAAACATTCACCTATTCTTGGCCTTCTTCTTAGAGGCTTTCTTTTGCAGTCACTGCCAGAGAAAGAACACGGTTCTTGACATGTCTTTGGTTAAAACAATTATTTAACAGGAATATTTTAAATTGAGCATGAATCAAGGGCAACTTTGCTTTTTGACATTCAGTTGTTAGACTACATTATACTATTCATCTTAAGCATTGCCAGCAGAACCTCCTCCTGTCTTTCAAAGCGTCCCTGTCTTTTCACCTTCCAACTGAGCTTTTCCTCCTCACAAACAGGTATTTGGTACCTCCTTTTAAATCCAGTCCCAGGCAATAACAAGATAACTTGCTTAAACCCACAGTATCTATCATCTGCAACAACACTGTCATCGTCAATGCTCTAATACATTAGTAGGCTTTACATGAGGATCACACTGTAAATGAATTAGTCAAACTTTCAAGACATTGATTTGGCTTCGGATGAGCCGCCAGCATACAAAACACACTCTCAGTTTCTCTGCGAATGTGAGTTAAGCAAGAGAATGGAAAAAAAGCTTTTTCAACCAGATTCATTCTGGTGAAAACTGAAGTAGCTCCCAGCAATCCATCAAACGAGGCTTCTTTTCACCACATGAGGATCCATCCCCATGAATAAGACATTGAAGCTAATTTAAATGTTACAACAAGAAGAATAAATTTGTAAAGGACAGAAGGGCAAATCATAGTCTGGAGAGAGAAATGAGCCAGGTGTTTGAATTCCTGCAAAGGAGGCCTATTATCCAGAACAAGAAGCTTGTCTTAAATGGCAGCACTCATAAACTTGGAAAGTCTGACTGAGAAACTCTTCAGAAGAACTGAAATGTATCTAGAGAACAAGATGTCATTTTAAAAAGAACTATTTAGTTGGAAAAAAAATATGCTGCTTATAGGAAATGAAAGTGCTAGAAAGTCTAGCCCTAATGTGTTTTTTGGTCTGGTTTTGTTTGTTTGTTTTAATACCATTGTTCCATTTTCAGGGAAAAGCAAATTAAATATAGAGCCACCCAACTCTGTTACCCTTAACAGAGGAGCATATAAAATTGATATTCCTCTCTAAATTGAATATATTCTAGATGATTAGCACTGCCGGGATGAAATTTGCCTTATCATTAGAAGTGGATATATGTTACCTCGCCACCTTCGCAAAAACTGCAGATAAAAAAATCCTATTTTACAAATTATTTAAATAACAAAACATAAAAGTCTAAGACAGATGGTCTAACAAATATTAGAATTAAGTAATAGTGATGCAGCCTTCATTTGCCCTACTTTGTAAATACATAACACTGTAGGTAAGTGACTCACATTCAGCAGTTATAGTCAACACAGACAAGGACAGAGATTTAGCATTTTTATGCTGAAAGGCAGTGGAATCATTTGGAGGAGTCATGCCATACCAGAATCCTGCTTCTTTTCCTGGCTTTGTCATGGATAACTTCATCAAGTTTTCTCTTTAATTATCAGTAAAATAGGGCAGCAGGAGGCTGTATCTAACCTAATTGCCGAATTGTAAGTATGATATTAGCACAGTCCATTTTCTTAACCAAGAGGATATTTGGATAACGGCTGGAGGGACACGATACCCTTTCTGAATATTTAGCTGTGCACAGAGTATATAGGAAGCCTAGTGGAGATTGGCAGCGTTTTCTCTGAATCTGGCATGTACCAAAGCCTTTGGTACTGGAGCAGCTTCAGTGGTGATACAATGCTCAAAAAGATCTTATCAGGCCCCTGACTACGCTCTACTGAGTGTATATAAATGACAATTTTCAGAGGTTTATGCCCCAGCCAAATCGAGAGGAATTTTCTTAGAGACAGCAAAAGTCTCTGACCCAATGACTATTCTCCTGCCAAATTTTGGGCCCCTACTGCAAAGCCAAAGAACCACGCTTCAAAGAAATGATTTTACAAAAATCTGATACTGGCAAAATGGTCTGGATGGCTTAAGCTCCTTTTTTTTTTTAATACATAGCTGATGTGTTCTGTTCTGCAAATGAGGAAACAAACAAACGGCTTTAAGACAAACAAAAACACGTATTTAAAAGGTATCACAGAAATACGCGCAGCTGCCTCGTGCATAGTACAATTGTAAACTATAACGACACAAAGTGGGCACATATTTTTACATCAATTAATGAATTCACTGAAAATGGAAAGTGTTAAGGAGCCAGACTATTTGCAATTTTGTGTTCAGATTTGCAGAAAAAGAAAAGGGGGAGGGAAAAAATGAATTTTCCATAATTTTGGAATATTTCCTTTTCCCTTTTAAGTAATAGCTTTCTATTTTCATTTTGAAAATTTTGAAAATTTGGTTTATATTTGACTTCAAACTTTAAAAATAAGTTGAAGAATATTAAATAATAACAAAATATAACAAAGTATTTCATTCTTAGTTAAATTAAAAATCAGTTCAAACAAAAAAACAAATTTTTAATTTAAAAGGAAAAAAGCTCCAATTCAGCCTCTACTGTTTTTTCCTTAATTATTTTTCCTTAATTATTCAGATTAGCAACCAAGCTCACAATCTACTTTTCTGGCACCTGTACTACTGCCTAGGGTTAGAACCTTGGTACCTAATTTCATCAGATGCAGTAAAATACCATGTCTCAAAACTGCCAAAAAGTTGAGATCCTTTCCCTGTTTCTGGACACACATTCTCATTGTTTACCTTATGCTGGCTCTGGAGTTTGCCAGATTGCTCCACTAGTCCATTCAACTCACTAAAATGGCATAAAACAAACATGGGGGAAGAAACGGTTTTCTACTCATTTAGTAGGTCAAATCAGTCGAGGGAAAGGGCCAAGCATGCTGGAGCCAGCACAAGGAAGGAAAAAGGAGAATGTCAGCTTCTCCTTTGGGTAACAGTGAACTATTATTCTGGTACAAATATATGTGAAATTGTATTTTTATAATAAAAATAGTAAGGCAAAATGCTACTTTGGAAAAAAACCACTGGACCAATCCAGCTCCTAGTTACTTGACGCAGATAGCTGCTATGACAAGCAGCTGAACGATGTATGTAAAATACACTGTCACAACTGCTGAGCATGCAAGTTTACTTTTTTACCATTTTTCCTGAGCTAATTCAATTACATACACTCAGTTGTAGATAGGTAGATTTATGTGACAAATTATGAAATTCCAGGTAAAAATAGAGTTATCTTTTGCTAAAAAATGGTTTCCTAAAAATATTTAGGAAAACATGAAACAAGTACTTATTTTCATACTTTGCCAGAAGATATTTTCATATCTACCTAGAACATACAAGTTACACATTATTCTAAATTATAGCTCCTAAAAAAATGTTTATATTTCTCACATTCCTGTTACTGAATTTTCACAAACTGATGTGTGGCAGGCCCTTTTACTTCAGTAGGACTTAATTTCAGAAGCTGTATTTGTAGTGGTGAATCTGAAGAATTTGAAGTTGACGTTAATATCAGGCTTGAAACTGGATCCAAACAATCATATGTTTATCAGCCTAAACCAATAATAGCAGGCATTGTGTTATGAATTTACCAGCCTCTGCAGTCTCAAATGAAAGATCTTTGTGCTGAAGTTGAGATTACATACTGTAAGAACCACTATGGATGATGGATGCTTAAGTGATCATTTGCTGTTGGCCTTGGACTGTGAAGCTGCAAAAAACACTGATATGAAGAAAGCTAATGCAATTTCTGCTACTTTAAGATCATTCAACTGTCTATTGATGTGAGCAGAGATTTGATGGACACAACAATCTCTGGCTACTTGCTCCCAAGAGGCACATAAACTTTCCTTGCAGTTCTTTATTGTCCTAAATTTTTAATCTGAGAATAGTGGAATAGTCCAAGAACCCCTTGGAGAATAGTGATTGAAAACGAAAAAGAGTAGAGCAAGTTTATTAATTGTTCAGCTGAGCTGGAATAGGTTTTGCTAGAGTTTCCAATGAGTAGAAAAGTGACAAATGTTTACAAGAGCTGGACAACACTTCTTGCGATAGTTTGAAATGAAAGAATTCATCATGAAGTTGTTCCTCCTTGAAGTATAGCAGCATGCTCTATGTGCCTACTGATTGCTCATAATCCTGACAGCTAGAGGTTCAAGGGCTGGAGGATTAGCCCGCTGCCCAAGTCTCAAGGGAGTTTGTTCCTTTCAGCAGCATTAGAGAACCCAAGAAAGTCCAAATCCTAATTGCATTTAGGACCACAGCATCCTTATCTTCTTTCTGAGGAAAGAATGGCGCGCTCAGGTTCCCACAGGTGAGCCACTAACAATAGTCCCACAGACAGTACTCATCAGGCTGCAGAACATAATCCATGTTGCAAAACACCTAAACACACAGAAACCACTCAGGCTATCCCTTCTGGAAGGTAGCTGTGAGGAGTCAAGGTTTTCACAGTTCTAGCACCAGCAGAGGCTGGCTTTTCTGTTTTATAGTCTCCCAGCAATCTTCATCTATTATAGGAATTGTTAGTGAACGTGATTTGAATGCAGAAATTTATTAACCCCCATATGACTGAAAACTGTATGTATGTCATTAGAAACATTAAAAAGAAAAGTTGAAACATGTTTGGTTGCTCTTTCATAGATGTGTCGGTGTGTTTCTGATATCTATGAAATGTGAGTGGGCAACTGATAATTATATGATTTGTTTTCAACATTTTCCCCTATAGAAAGTCTGCCCATCTCAGACTGTGTTAAGTTTTAATTATTACATACAGACTGGTGGGGGGTTTTTACATGGTTTAATTATTGTTCATGAATTATAGGTATAATACATGGACCAATATAGTCAGAAGATGAGGATGCCTTTTGATGAAAGAGAAGATTTATTAGTGCTCAGTGACTGTTCATGTAGCTATATCAAAGTCCAGTTACTTTTAGGATTTCAGAAGGGGGTTTTGTCTGTGTTGGTTTGGGGTTTTTTATTCAACCAAACTCTGAACACTGAGCTCTTCTGTGCATCCTGCTTGTTTTACCTTTTTTTTATTTTTTTCTATTTCTTTCTTTCTTAATCACATGGGTGACATTGAAGCTGGAGGGACAGAAGACACATATGAATATCAAAGTCCAGTTACTTTTAGGATTTCAGAAGGGGGTTTTGTCTGTGTTGGTTTGGGGTTTTTTATTCAACCAAACTCTGAACACTGAGCTCTTCTGTGCATCCTGCTTGTTTTTGTTTTTTTTTTTTTTTTTTTTTTTCTTTTTTTCTTAATCACATGGGTGACATTGAAGCTGGAGGGACAGAAGACACATATGAAAACACAGTAAATTGCAAAGTTACTTAAACAGATTGGAGGAAAAACATCTGCAAGCAATGAAAAATTTGGCCCTAATAAGTGTGAAACATACTGAGAGAAAATAAATAGCAGAGATACTGAATGAGAGGATATGAACAAACTGCAGGACCAAGTGGATTTTCTTGGACTTTATTGTCTTAATTCTGTTTTAGTAATGCTTTCTCATATCACCAAACACTACAAGTTAGAGGTAAAAGTGGTTGGTGTTCGTAAGAGTTTTTGTTCTTTATTTTCTGTAAGAAGTTGCCAACTATATGGAAATAACTGAAGAGTTCACAGATTTTAGTAGTGTTTGAGATCTGGAAATCAGTTCTTAATGTTGGAATATTACTTGTAAGAAAACAAAAGTGCACAGTTAGGCCACTTTTATCGATGTGTTATTTATTTAAATATATATAGCATTCATGAAGATACTGGATTTATACAAACATTCAGAAGATACACATAAAAGGAGGATAGGCATTTCCAACATTATTCCATCTGTACATCCCAGGTCAGCAGGAAGAGTGTTCAGTCCCCAAGTTCATTAATTTTGTGTCTATTATAAATCCTTGACAACTTTTCTGAGATTTCTGTGGTGTTACGATAAAATAAATAATCTTCCAGTAGGAAATATGTTTATCCCAAATTTATTTGCTTCATGTAGGCTGGTGAACAGCCTTCTGATATTAGCAACATTTTTTTCAGTATTGCACTTGTGAAAGCAGTTAACAGCTTCCAGATAATTCAGTGGCATTACTCCAGTAGATCTTACGTCCCAGGTGTTTATGAGTGGGTTTAGTAAATTTAAACTAGTACTTTTTCCTGGCCTTTCTAATACGTACCTTATGCCACAGATGCCTTTCTTAGATGTGCTCACTTACACTCCCTCAGTCATTTAGGCTCTGAGTTGTAATCCCTGGGAGTCTGTAAGTAAAGACCCTAAGGAGCCTGATAGTGGTTTCTCTTAATGCCACTTTACACTATTCTAATAGCAACAGAGCCATAAAAATAATGTAAATATAAATTACACCCATTTTAATGTTTCTTTATATTACCAGAGTGATGTGAAGTGCCCTTCTTATAAATGAGAATGAGGCCTCAGGAGCCTGAATTCATGTAATTCATATGCTGATGGACAAGCTGATAGGAACAAAGCAAGCAAAATATAAATCTATGAGTTTACTTCAGAGCTTGTTTAATGGGCACCTTCTTGTACTTTCCTTTGGTTCCCTGGCAAGTCACTCGCAGTATCTTAGATGCCCTTATGCTTATGCACATGTCAGTTTCTGAAGAGGATGAGGTGTGCGGTCGTCTGGGCCTAAGGCCTTCACTCAGCTTCATTGCTTAAAAATTTCAATGTTTGAAGACGATGCACCTCCTCCCCTGCCACAGTCCATTACCCCGGGAGCAAAGCTGGAAAATGAGACAGTGCATTTTCTTCTGCTGGTGGAGCGCGAGTCCCAGCGCAGGCCAGTCTCCTCCAGCGTAAGCTCGGGCGGCGGGTGCGGAGGTGCTGGCATGGCAGGGCACAGGCCTTCCCTCTGCCATTTTATCATGGAGACAGAAGCTAAATGCAAGGCAAATAAATGCCTGAGAGGGAGATATCTTCCTAAACCCAACACAATAACAGACAACACAGCAGTAACTACCTCAGTATCCGGCAACATTTATTCGCCAAAACTCTAGGAAGTTCTGCGTCAATGAAATAAAAATTACCTTTGAATTTGGTATTTGTTGACACTTAACCCAGCAACACTTGGGGATGGCCAGGCTGTGGCTGACCCCGGTCACCTTCCTCAGCCCGGCCCGGCCCAGCCCAGCCCAGCTCGCCTTGCTGGGGGCTGTGGGATGGGGCTGGTCGAGGAGGGAGGGCAGGGCCTCTGCTCACTGTGTGCTCTCCTAATGGCAGCCACCGTCTCCTGGTCCATCCTTCCCGGGCCACCTCACAAGGAGAGCTCCAGGGCATCAGTCTTTAACTCATCGTGGCATTTTACTGCCCTAACAACAGGGCAGCTCCTCCTAATACACACACCACTTCTCTGGGCAGGAGTACAGCCTTACAAAATCTGCTTGCTCCCCCGTAGTATAACGAAACAAGAGGAGTTTCTTGTAGACAAATGAGTAGGGTCTGCATCATCACAGCCATGATTTATCCCCTAAGGGTGAGTCACTGTTGTCCTTTTTTAACCTACTCTATTGCCTTCATTTGGAGAAAAAATCTTTTTTTTTGCACTGTTAACAATGATACTGTGAATGTGTATATTATGATAAGCATTTTATCAATAAATTGCTCTTTGTGTTTGCTTCTTGCTTTAACATTTTAAACAGATTGGATACAATATCTTTGGTCAAAAGTGCACGATAACAATATATAAGGGTGCCTGAATGACTACCAAGCTATAAATGGAAAAACCAATCCAAGTATTTTAAATAAGTAATTAAGCATTTTTTTCATGTAAAGCTTTCTCTTAGAAATACAAGTTGCTATTAAGTGTTTATTAAAACCAAGCAGGAACTCGTAGTAAAACACTTTTTTTCAATTCTCACAAATTTCAAAAACATGATACTTTTAAGTGTTGGTGAAATATCAACATGTATTTTGATTATCAAATCCACTTGTGTGTTGTAACTATACATAATTTATTATATATTAATATTAGCCATCATAATAATCCCATAAGAGATAAAAGCTGAGATAAATCAATTCTGGTGAAGTCATGAACAGATACCATCACTTTTGCTGTTCAAATAGAATAAAGAAAGATATCTAGCCAGTCTAATTCTAGAGAAATATTGCTACTACTGAAATAATCTACTAATTACAATCGTTCTTCAAGACCCTTCCTTTTTCCTAGCAATCCAGCCTGGTGTCAGCTTGGTCTGCCTGGCAGGCAGAGAGCAGCTCAGTAGCAGTTACCGTCAGTGCACTTCTGTGCTTTTACCAGATTCCACAGCTTTTACGCAACAATTTCAATATTGCAGTATAAACATGGCCTGTTTAAGCATTGTAGCTGAAGAATTTATTTTTATAGAGTTAAATAATTGTTACCTTACCACTCTTGTCTTAGGCAGTCACAAATCAAGGGACAAGTATCCCAGCACATTTCATTATGTTTGGGAAAATAAGAGTTCCTATCCAAACACTGTTGCTCTCAGTTCAATACCTTTAAGCCATTGTTTTTATAAGTCAAAAGTTATATTGGATAAAAAGCATATAGTACTTTTAGTAGGCAGTACTGAATGTTAGCATATTTTTTTCTTATGGCATTTCCCTGGCGGCTGCAACTCTCTCGTTCTATCATGCAAACTATGCTGGAGTTAAATGGAGTCAGCCTTCCTAGTGGTAGGTGTGTGTTTAATTAATCCAGTCCTGAGATACAATGTTGTTGGTTGTGATGCTGAGCAGTGTGTCTCATAGACAAGCTAGGAATGCAGTGTTTGTCTATTTAGGCAAGATGCAAGTATGACTACATTTACCAATAGTATCAGCAGTATCCTAACAGTATCAGATTCATGTTAGGGAAACAGGAGTATTTGTACTTGTACAGGAGTGTTTTGCTTTGCACAGACAAAAAAGATAGCACACAGGTCAGTCTCATTTTGTTGGACCAAGAATTTAGAATATGTATATCCCATATTGTATTCAGTGTCTGAACAACTTGTAAAATATGCTTATTTTTGTATATTTTTCAAAGATCTGAAAAGAGAGGCCACATCTGTATTCTGTGACTGTTGGTTCTTCAACTCTGATCCAGAGATAAATGTGGTGCATCTTTGGACCACTGTAAGAGCTACACCTAAAATGTTTCTTCCCGCCCCCCCCCGGCCCCGAGTTCCAGGTCTGGTAAAATATAAATCAAATACATTCTGAGATTCTAAATTGTCTGTGTCTCTAAAATGCCTTGGGTATGAAATGTCTCACCTTCAGTCTTAAGATACTATGTAAAATATTTATGATGTAAAATGAAGACTAATTTTGGTTACAAACTCTAGTACTTAAACAATTTACTAGCTGATGTCAGGTTTTAATTAATCACTAGGTATGTCTACCTGTATAATGATATGGTAAAAACAGAAGAGTGTCAAACATAGACAGCTGATCTGAAGGCATTTCAGGCCTGAGCACTCGACAATGCAAACTCATCTATTAGTAATTTAAATATCTTTGAAACTGTTCTTTGGCATTAAGGCCAACTGGAATGGAGCAGACCCAGCTGCACTTTTTAAAGACTCTTACCCTCCACAACAGTCTGGCTACATCCAAAGGGTCATTTGAGAATGTTCCCTGGCCCAGGCTGACGCCTGAGCTGTGCCTGGGGATTGCTCAGGAGGATGTTAGGTGAACTGGACCAAAACCATGCTAGGGGCATGTTACAAATAGCACAGTCAGCTGGGATTCCAGTGGTCGAGAAGGTTCTCTGGCACTTTTTAATTTGCTTGTATAATCATATATACTTATGGCAAGAGCTTTTCTTAAAGCCTAGAAAAGAACAAAGAAGGCGCATTATATATGACCATATATGAATAAATAAAGCAGACATCTCAGTTCCAATAGGACACACTCCCCCATTGTCCTATGAATCTGAAATACCCTGCATTTTCAATTAATAAATTGTTTAATAAAATTGCCATTTAACTTCTGTTTCATAAAATATATAAATCATGTTCCTTGGTTCTTTCATTGTAAGATGTATTTTCTATTTCTTTAATCATTGTCTTAGCTCTTCTTTGAAATTTCTCCAGGCTACTGACTTTTTTTTAAACTGGAATCAGTGAGAAATTAACATAGTATTCCTGAAGCAATTACTTCAGTGCCAAAAAAAAAAAAAAAAAAAAAAAAAAAAAGTCAAGATGTCTTCAATGCAACTTGGTCTCTCTTTCAGAATATATCCAAATAATGGCATTGAACTGGGAACTTGAGTTCAAATGATTATTTATGCAAATCTTTTGCAGAGTTTCCATCCTTCAAGTATAGCTGCATTTTTTATTCTTAAAGATATGGCTTTACACTCGGTCATACTAAAAAGCATATTGTTTATTTGCAGCCATTTTACTAACAATAAAACACTTCTTCTTTTACTTCTTCTCTAGAACATGCTAGTTCTCTAATCCTTGTGCCATCCACAGACTTTGTCAATAATGATATTTTCTTCTAATTAGTTGCTAAAATATTAAATAGTGTAAAGCAATGAACAAACCCTTCAGAAGAAACATGCCTGATAAATTAAAAAAATATTAGAAAACCTGGGGTGTAACTGAGCTCTTCTAGATACCACATAGACCTTGGAAAGAACTGTTTATCTCCTTGTGACAGAAGCTATTTGTTAAAGATGGAAAAGTTTTAAAATTATATATAAAGCCTCTCTATCTTCAGTTCTACATCTTGAAGCAACAGTATTGATATCAGCGTGAAGGCACTCTGTGAAGAATTTTACATAGTTAGGAAGGAGAAAGTTCAAGCTTGTATTCAACCTAATTTCCATATGCAGAATAAAAGGAGGACATTTTTCAGATTACTTTCAAACAGGAAAAACATAAAATCTATACTGGAATCTGATCCTTATTTCAATAGCATGTTGCTAAGAAAATTACCTACTGGCATTATTTTTATGAGATATTATGGAAAATAAATTCTAGTTAGATATTTTGTGTAAATTGCAATGTAAAACTAAGAAAACCACGGGTTTTGAATGTGTAAGTAAGGGCTATAATTTCACTGTACATGCCATACTGGCTGCTCCAAGGAGGAAGGCGAGCCAGGAGGCTAGCATGCCAGCAAGGTAGGCACAGGACAGGGATACTTACTGCCATATTGCTGAAGTGCAGCTGTTATTTAACTGTTGTGATGAGTTTTGAGCAAATTGAGTGATCTGTGTAGCAGTCAGCTGGAATCACAGCAATGATTTAAAAGTCACTTGAATAGGTGACAATAATGCAGTTAATATGGGCCTTCCCAATCTACCTTTTTCTTGTTTGGTTGTTGGAAAATGGTGCTGGTGATTGACTGGTCACAGCTTGTATGTGAGATTATGAAGCAGATATCGCTACTATCAGCACAATCTGTTTCTATCTGTTCAGCACATACAGAAGACAGGAGGCCCTATTTCCCATATGTCCACTGAAGTCTACCAGAATAAGAAACCTCTCAGATAAGTCTACCTCTCAGATTTGAAGACATCCTGCTCCTGTGATACAGACTTTCTCTTTTCTTTCCCAGACCTAACATAGTGCATACATTATGCTCAAATTTAGGAAGCACCTTGCAAAATAAAAGATCATATGCATTCAGTGATGATTTATATCTTACCATATTTTTTACGGTTTAGTATTGCTTCCAGTAATTAATTTTATTCCTTGTTGCAAAGCTAGACACAGGAAGACTATGTTCTTTAAAAGCGATTACCCCTGCAACAATCGCATGCTTCTTCAGCAAGTTAATTTTCAATCAGTACAGTAACGTTTATTGCATTTGAAGCTCACCATTTAGCTGGGAGATACGGAGATACAGCTGGCGCTGGACTATTCATTACTGCTCAGGCATTCCAAGTGATAACAGTAATTTCTTCCGGTCACCTATGCAACATCTTACATTTGGTTAAGATGATGTCCTTATGTATATAGTGCATTATCCCTTTACTCCAAGCACAGTATAATATTATCTTTTTTTTTTTAAATAACACTTGTAATTCCTTATTTTTTAACTCTTAATGTGATTCATTAAATCCTTAAAGTACATAAAGCAGAAATAAAACTTTATAGAATTATTTCCTTTCATGAAAAAAAGAATGATAATGTGTGATACATATAGACAAACTAAGAAATCTCTTTAAAATGTAAGATAGAATAGAATTCTAGAAAAAAAGCTACCCCACTAATTGTTAGTGATTAATTGCTGAATTTATACCCAATTATCAAGCAAGGAACTAATTGCTTTCCTGCATTAACTATTATATAAATATATGTGGCATTTTTCCCAGTATGGGGCTGATCTCATTCTCATTTAGATCAATAGTAATTTTTCAATTTAGCTCAACAGGTGTTAGATAAGCTTTTCTGGGAAAAGTGTCTTCCCCCAAGCTGATTAAAAACAGAGAGACTTTCCATATAAAAAGACCTCTACATGATTATCCTTTGTTAAAGTAACAATGCAATTGATATTTGCATGTTACACTACAGGTCACAGTTCTAAGGGCTTGCACCCAAAGTAGCACCATCCTCCTGAGATGCATTCTGTAGTTTTTGCAAGACCATTTTCTTGCACTCTCTTGGTCTGAAAATATACAAAACTTCTCCAAATATGGAAAATTTAGCAGCAGAAATCATAGTCCTAGAAGTATCATGAATAGGTTGTAGGGTTTTTTGTGGCAAAGTACCATTTTGTTTCTCACTGAAGAAGACACTTCAGTATATTTCATTATTAATTTCAAAATTATTTTAGATCAAGACGTTCTCTGAAGGACTCCTAGTTGAAGCTATAAACGGGGGGCTGGTTACATCTGTTAAAAAGACATCACATCACTTTCATCACATGCATCTTTCATAGAGCATGTTTTTAGACATTAAGGAAGAGAAAGAAGTTATCTCTATGTGTCAGTCATCTCTCAACATAATACCTAGTATGTGAGATCATACAGGCAGCATTTATCATAGAATCATAGAATCATAGAACGGTTTGGGTTGGAAGGGACCTTTAAAGGTCACCTGCAGGGACATCTTCAACTAGAGCAGGTTGCTCAGAGCCTCGTCCAACCTGACCTTGAATGTTTCCAGGGATGGGGCATCCACCACCTCTCTGGGCAACCTGTGCCACTGCCTCACCACCCTCATCGTAAAAAATGTCTTCCTTATGTCCAATCTAAACCTATCCTCTTTCAGTTTAAAACTGTTGCCCCTTGTCTTGTGACAACAGGCCCTGCTAAAAAGTCTCCCTCCACCTTTCTTATAAGCCCCCTTTAAGTACTGATAGGCTGCAATAAGGTCTCCCCAGTACCTCCTCTTCCCCAGGCTGAACAACCCCAACTCTTTCAGCCTTTCTTCATAGGAGAGGTGTTCCAGCTCTCTGACAATTTACTTGTGTTTTTTCCTCATCTTGTTAAAATGTACGTTAAAATTTACATCGTTGTCCCTCCACACCATAGCATACAAAATTCCTCACAAAAGAAAGTTTTGCTGTCTCCTTGGCCTGCTATGTGATCTTAAGGGTAGATACAAAAACAAACAAAAAAATGAAGTAAAATTTATACGGTACTTTAAAGTAAAACTGTGCAGTTTACTGCTTGATCTGCTGAAGTATAATTAACACTATAAATTAAGATAAACACTTTCTAAAGTTTTTTTTTCTCTACCTCATTTGGATTATTTGAAATAAATGTAGTTAGTTAGAAGATTATCAACACATTTTGTGCTGCTGAACTGATCACTAGGTATATCACTTCTTAAGTAACAATACGTCGCTCACCTGGTACCTATTTACATCAGCTGCTTCTGGGTTGTCAGATTTACTTAATGGCTCTGAGATACCTGAGTGTTTTCCATCCACTTTGATTGCATGCTAATATCCAACTGTAGACCCACTCTCAGATTATTAGCTGAGTATCACTAACTTCTTGGATTTGAATACAAAAGTCTTTACTAAAATTACTAACTTAAAATGAAGATGTAAGATAAATGTCAAGAGACTGATAGATCCTTCATGATGCTCATACAACAACATTTATAGTTGGACTGAAGCAAAATGTAACCCCAGCCTCTGAAGCTTTAGCCTCTGAAAGTTATTTTTATCCAATACCAGGTTGGTGATCTTCTATTGTTTATTACGATTTAAAAGCTACAACACTTCAGTATTGGAGTTCCTTTTTTTTCCTGATCAGTCTCAATATAAGACTATATTGTGCTATATTAATAGACTTCTGTGCCTTGTTTGCATTGCATTATGTTTTTTTCATTTACTGTCTTTATGTTAAATCCTTTGAAAGATGTAAACATCTTCAAATTTTCTCCTTTAAAGTCTCCCCTTTCAAGTTGGAAGGATTTTTGGGGCAATCTTTCCAAACTCATCTAGGTCCCCAACATAACCTCGAGCCCACCCTACTCTGAGTCACAAGCCTGAGCAAAGTTATTCTTGGCACACTGTACCAGTTTATATGTGAAATGAGGGAGAAGTACAGTTTTCTTTGAGTGTCTGAAATAGCATTTTCAACCCGATTCAGTAACACTGAAGCTTCTGTTCAATTTTCTCATTAGCACCCTGACTCACTGAGGTAGGTTCAGTTGTTAGTTCAGGAAATTGTGAAACCAAGGATTATAGTTTTGTTTATGTATTAAGTAGTCATGTATGAAAGAGGCCTTTGTGAAGTTAAAGATTCATCCAGTGATTTCTGAATCACAGAATACCCTAGGTAAGCACCTAAGCAATGACAGTTCCAAAGAATGAGAAAGTATTCATTGTGTAATATACAGCACGGAAAAGTGCAGTTTGGGGGTTTATGTAGTGAGATTTCTGTTGGTACTGCATCTTCAGTGCAGAAATTCAGCTTCATAATCTATGGCTCCTTGAAGAAGCATTTTTTATTTGGCATTCCAGTTTTGCATTCAATTAACAGGCCGTTTCATCTGAAAGCCAGACAAAGCTAAGGCATCCTCTCTGGAACCTGCAGGTTTGATGTGATATATTTGATCTGACCTCCATTCCCTATGCACCCTTATCCCTCTAAGACAAAATCCAAAATCACATGCATGACAGAGAGACATTTCCCTGTTATAATGAAGTGCACATCTTAAAGCTTGCTGAGATACGATTTTGGCATTGTGAAAAAACCCAACACCACAACACAGTAGGCATCTCAAAGAGAAAAGGGACATTGAAAGGAAGAGAAAACTGTCTACAAAATCAATGAAACAAAAAGATAAACGCTCTACTGAAGCACTGAAAGTTCAGTGTGTCTTACACAATTCTTTTAATATAAAAACAGAAACTGACATTTGATTTAACTGAGAAATTAGATAATTCTGACTTCAAATGAGGAGAATAAGATTGAAGAGACCGGTGAAATCAGCTACAAAAGGGTATTCTTTACCCACCATCAGCAGAAAAGGAACTGAAGGTTGAGGTCCCTGCCAGAGATCACTGATGACCAGAACAACCCAGTTTATTAGGAATGTTCTGATTCTGTAAGTGCCCTAGTATATTAGTTAATCTCATTTAAAATGTTATTTTATTCTTTTTTTTTTCTTTTTCATAAATTAGGACTGACTCCCCCACAGCTGTAGGTTCTTGTCTAGTTTCAGCATAATCTCCCTGTTCGTTTCTCTAATTTTCCAGAAAGCATTCAGCACCTAGCAGGTATCCACCACGAGGCTGAATTATCGAACCTAGCTTTCTTTACCTTTCTCTGAAAAATGAAAAGAGTCTTGAAATGCGTGAAGGTAATTCAGTGAGCTGTTTAATTATTAGGATAATTACAAGAAAGTCACCGTAAGAATCAAATTTCTTCTATGCATGGCAGAAGTAAGGAAAACTTAAATTCCCTGAGCCATTTTAGTTGCTCCAGCTGTAATGATTCTTTGGTAACCTAGCTTTCTTTACCTTTCTCTGAAAAATGAAAAGAGTCTTGAAATGCGTGAAGGTAATTCAGTGAGCTGTTTAATTATTAGGATAATTACAAGAAAGTCACCGTAAGAATCAAATTTCTTCTATGCATGGCAGAAGTAAGGAAAACTTAAATTCCCTGAGCCATTTTAGTTGCTCCAGCTGTAATGATTCTTTGGTAGAAAAAAAGGACAAGATTTTTATATTTGGTAACTACTTGGAAAACAATAACACACCTTCAAATTATTTTTTTAATATTATTGGACTTTGAAGGCAGGTAATGGAAGGAACTGTGGGAAAAAAACAGATAAGAATCTTTTCTTTATTCTGTCTTGTGGGTTTATTGATTTTACTTTTACCTATACACATGTACTTTCTTTTGAGACTAGAAAATTTTAACTTCCACATAATCTTAGGAACTGATGCAGTGATTCAAAAAGTGCTATATTTTAACACAAAATAAAATAATTATACCTTAATTATTGGGAATGTTGGTTAGTTGGCTTTTATTTTCTAGCATCATAGGAAGCACAGAAGACGTTTTTCTCCACAGTTTCACTGACATCTGCTTTGTATGCATCACATCTAGGCATCTTTGTGATGTGTCATCTTTCTCCTCCTTGTCACAGGTGAATAAAGGACCTGGCCATAAACTTAACCTTAGTATTAAATATTTGTGCCAAGAATCTGTGTTCTGGTTTCTGAGCACTGGAGTTACTAGTCAAAATACTGGTCTCTTGAAAAGCAATGTTGATTCTTCCCAGGCTGCAAAGTGTCAGTGCTGTTTGCCTGCCTGACATTAAACAGCAGTCAAGTTTTCCTCTACTTTTGTTAAAAATTAATGAGATCAGAAGGACATAAAAAGCTTTGTTGTTCTAAATTGCTTCTACAGTATTTTCAGGGCATGCTATGTGTGAAAGCCTTTGAGCAACAGAAATATATGCCATTTGAGAATCTAGAGCTCCTATGCTGAACCCTTGTTCCATAGGCGGTAATGATATTTTACAGAGGGAAGAGAGAAAATGTTTGAGGAGATCTGTTCTAATGAGATGATAGAAAATACGCACAGATTATTGGGAGATAATTTGTCCAGGAAAAGGAATGAGACAGAAGAGAGAACAATCCAAACCAGGTACAGAATAATCCAAGTAATGCATTGCCTCCAAAAGCCTTCAGAAATTAGAATTTGAGATCTTGTACCATCTATGGGATGCAGGAGGCTGCCTGCAGCTTTTTCTCAACAGAGAGCAGTTGGAGGGGATTTGATACCTCTTCTTATAAAGAAGGGATTACTACCTGGGGTGGAGATTGGCCACTAGAGAGGAAGAATGCAATGCTTAAGTCACCTGATCAGAAACAGATTTATCAGTTACACCAAGAATTATTTTCAGCTGCTTTTACAAAAAGTATCCAACTAAGAAGCTAGTTGTTAGATTTGAGATGCATAAGTTCTGTAATAAAAACAATACATATAATAATAATCCAGGCTTCTTCAACCCTTAATTTCTCACTAAATAGATGAGATCATTTCTATCTTTGTCATTGAGCAGTTTTACCAAAGGCAGGAATACAAATTTTTCTTTCTTTTGTGTTGACCTTCTGTCAAGTCAAAACAACTCTGGTGCATTATCAGGCCTAATGTGTCCAGTGAAATTAATATAAAATACTTACTCACAGCAGGTCTGAATTTGGTATATTAATTTTAATTAGAAAATAAAATGTGAAGACAGATTGTTCCTGGTGTAAAGTAAACTGACCACAGTAATTAAGAAAACTGACATCTTATGCCCCATGTACAAGTCACAGAGGATCACAAAGAGAAATCTTCCTAAAAACAAAATTAACAGAAGACGGTGCAATAGAATATAAAAAAGATGTAAGAAACAATGAAAGAGCACCCTGCATCCTTCCCAACAGGAAGAAGATAATTCCTGCAGATCTTCAATTATATCTCAAAACACAATTCTTCAAGAAGAAACACACTTTGAAAATTCCAGAGAGGATGTTTCTGGCAGAAAGGATATCTAAGATCAAAGTTTTGTCATCATAGCCGAGCCTGAGGACACAGATAAGAATCCAAAGGCAGCACATACGATTAGAAACAAACCTGAAGGTACAGCAAGACACTATATTTTGTTACGGGTGTTGCTCTAGCCATTCACACCTGGCAAAATGAACTGGGATGCTCAGTAAATATTTGTAGATGAGAGCTGTGTTTTACTACACTGTTTCTGGTCATCCTAGAAGTCTGACTGTGTTGAAAACATCTAAAACATCTGGATCCATGTAGTAGAAAACAGACTCCTGGGACTAAAATAAAAAAAAGCTCTAGATAGATGACTCTTAGAATTAGCAATAACTGGATGTTTACTTTGATGATTGTCGTGGTTTAACCTCAGTCGGCAACTGAGCACCACACAGCCAC
>NW_008794836.1:2373561-2377417 GCF_000699145.1 Aptenodytes forsteri | reverse complement strand
TGTTTGATTGCAGCGCATGTTTCGCATTCATGGATAACCTGGGCTATAGTGTCCATGGTCAAGTCCACCCCTCGATCACGAGCCCATCTGTATGTTGCATCTCTTCCTTGATGGCCTGAGGTATCATGGGCCCACGGAGCTATAAGTAATTTACCCTTATGTTGCCAGTCCAGATCCACCTGAGCCACTTCAATCTTAGCAGCCTGATCCACCTGCTGGTTGTTTTGATGTTCTTCAGTGGCCCGACTCTTGGGTACGTCAGCATCTACGTGACGGACTTTTACAACCAGGTTCTCCACCCGGGCAGCAATATCTTGCCGCAATGCGGCAGCCCAGATGTGTTCGCCTCTGCGCTGCCAATTGCTCCGCTTCCATTGCTGCAACCACCCCCACAGGGCATTTACCACCATCCATGAGTCAACTGGCCATTTTTCTCATTCAGCAATATCTAAAGCCAGCTGGATGGCCTTTACTTCTGCAAACATATTATGATATTAGGGGAACTGTTGTCATTTTTTCAAAATTAAATTCTCACAGAAAAATGTATTTTTATCAAAACTCAAATTTTCCATGGGAGAAAACACATTTAGACCTCTTTTTTTTCCTCTTTTCCAAATAGTTAAAAATTATTTCCCCCTTGATACATCACAATGAAATAAAATATGTCATTGGACTTTTAAAGTGTATAATTTTGCTTCTTGTGGGGAAGAAAAAAAAAAAAAGATTTTTTTAGATTTTAAATTTGGATCCTGAAGGGACCAAGTGAAAGGCAGCTACATGGGAAGTATTCATTAAGTCAAAGATTTCCAGAAGAATTTAAAGGAGCTAAGCAAGTAGCTCCTAATGAAGTTAGGATTTGGAAGCTTTGGGGCTGACACCTTCCAAAGCACCTGGGTCCAAAAGGGAATCAGGAAACATGAAGCTCCTTTCTTAAATTGTATTAGATCAAACGCAGGAGCATCTCTGGAGAAGAGCAAATACTTCAAACTAATTTCATGGATCTGTATCAAGGAAGGCTACTTTCAGATAGATTAATTTAGGGACACAATACCACCAGAGACGCTGTTGGTAAATGAATGATCATGGCAATTAGGCTCTCTTGGCTGTTTTCACAGTTCACTACCTTTTGTACATCTGCAATATGTCAGTCTCCTCACCAGAACAACTTTCGCCATTCTGTACATTACTGACCAGAATTGTACCAAATATGGGATGAAAACAGTGTCTAAGGGGGGGTAAACAAGAGGCTGTGGAGCAACTCCAAAATGTGTTGCTACAGTTCTGTTACTAAACAAATGACGTTAGCATACAGAGTAAGAACATTATATCAGCTTTTGTTATTCAGGCTTAGGCTACGTGAAGGTTTGTTACTATGCTGATATTATGTATCTACGGGACTTGAGCCAAATGCAGCCTTGCAGGACCTTCAGTAAAATTGCTTTAGTTTCATGGTGCCACTGTGGGATGCAAAACATTGTCTACTCAGTTAAGAAAATATATCTTGCATACCCAACCCGATCCCAACATGGGTACAAGATGGTCTTCCTGTCTATTCTGTTTATAAGTTTCCTTGTTTCGGTTTCAGTACTGAGAGTCCAATTTCAATTATACATACTGCTCTTAATACCAGTGAAATAAACGTTTGCAATAGCAGGCACAACTATAGAAATGTATTAAGAGGAGGGTGTTTCAGAGCAAAATTCACTGCTTCTTAACAATGTCTGGTTGACTATGCTGATTGCTCGATTGAGCTTTTATTGATACCTCCTTGAATGTATCTCTCCATAGTGCTGGATTTGTGAACATGGTAATCTGTGAAAATAACAATAAAACATCCAAGAAAATAGTTTACCCATTAACGGCATAAATATTAACCGTCCAGAAGGGACTTTCCAGGTTGCTAATTTATTCCAAATTAAGAGCTGGTATTTCCAGAATAGCTGAAGACATGGTATGTTTCGTGCTGTTTCACAGACCTGATGCGTTAAAGAGAACAATACACATTGGATGTGCCACAGTTGCACAATGAGTGTTGCAATCATCTGCATCACACTTGACTGCCTACATTCTCCTAAAATAAGGAACATATGGTCCCAAACATCTGAAAATGGCATGTGTCTACACAATAGATTATAGTGGAGTGAAAAGGTACTCAAAGATATAGATATAAATGTGCCGTTCCAATACTGTAAGCAGCCTAGCTGCAGCACTCAGTAGATCACTGTAAGTAAAGTTATCCTTTTGTTGTCATTAGACCTTTCATCTGCAAGCCGGTAGCAAATTAAAGTGTCTCAGAGACATTTTCTTCAAAACAAAGCATCATCTCTTCACACAAAGATCCATATAATGTAAAGGAAAGAATAAAAACTTGTTTAAAGGTACATAAGCTTTAATACATATTTCTTAGCTGTATTTAATACATTCTTGCCAACTTCTGAAATCCAGTCACCTTCATTACTGATCTGGGACTAAAGCCTAATCCTTGCAGTTTTTGGGCTTCTATCTGACAGAATCCTCTCTAGACAGCATGGGTCTGGAGATTTTACTTGAAACACCTTCCAGGAATATTTTTCTAGTTCATACCTATTTCCCAGAAATGTGAATGCTATTTATAAATATTTCAAAAAGTTTTTGAGTGTGATAGTTGGACTATTGTTTTATTTGTGTTTACTTTTCTTATAGTCTAAAAGGCCTAATAACCTTTGAGGTTTTCCATATTAACAAAAAAAAAATCAACACATTGGGCCTGGATAACAAGTAGCACAGAATAAGGTAATGGTGATTATTGCCTGGCAGTTGAAAATGCCACAAGCTGCAAATGCCACAAGCTGCCTTCAGCTAGAATAGTAAATGGTTGAACAGCTCAAGGCTCTGTTAAACAAATGACCAGCAAAACCTGACAGCACAAATAGGTTAACTTTTATTTTCAAATAAATGAGTATAGCAAAAGAAAGATCAGTGGGCAGGTATGCAACATTGTTTTCCTGATATCTCCAAAAGAGTTGATAAAAATGTATGGAAAGACAGGAATACTGTAGAAGAAACAAATGATTAATGTATACTCTTCAGAAACATTCAGCAAACATGAAATTTTGGAAAAAAATTAAAGGGGGAGTGAAATGCATTTTTTTCCCAACTATCAGTCACATGCCAAGAGAAAATATAATAACAACTGTGCAAACTACAGTTTATTTTTAACTTCAAGTCTGTGAAGGAGGGAGAAGATCCTACTGTGTGATAGAACTGTCTGCTAAGAAAAAGTTAACAATCGATCTGCAATAATAGTTTTCATGGACTACAACTGAGAAACTGCCATCTCATTTACAGAATGTGTTAAAAAAAAATCATGATGTCCTTCAGACAGAAGTATAGAACTTAAAAACCGACTGAAATCTTTGAGCATATCAGGAGAAGGGCAGAAGGGGGAGTAGCATATGGATGGATGGATGGACGAACGGATGGATGGACGGACAGACAGATATACATCTTTCATTTTCATCCTTCATGTATATATTTCTATGTCAAGTACATACTTTCAGAACAAATGGTATTTCAGTCTTCAGTCTTTTGATCCAGTATGGAATTCATCAGTAACTGGCTTTCACTTTAAGGGTGTGCTGGTTTTGGCTGGGATAGAGTTAATTTTCTTCATAGAAGCTAGCATGAGGCTCTGTTTTGGATTTGTGCTGGAAACAGTGCTGATAACACAGGGATGTTTTCGTTATTGCTGAGCAGTGCTTGCACAGAGTCAAGGCCTTTTCTGCCTCTCGCCCCACCCCACCAGCAAGAAGGCTGGAGGTGCACAGGCAGTTGGGAGGGGACACAGCTGGGACAGCTGACCCCAACTGACCAAAGG
>NW_008794836.1:2360972-2373282 GCF_000699145.1 Aptenodytes forsteri | reverse complement strand
GCTGGGGGGGAGGGAGCGAGCGGCTGTGTGGGGCTTAGTTGCCGGCTGGGGTTAAACCACGACAAAGGGAGAGTAAACAAATGAGCAGCCGTAGAGGAGAATTATGAATTTTGATTCACTGAGGATAGTGCTCATTTTAAGATAAGTAATTTCGCATGAGCATGTATCTTGAGCTGCTTTGTGCATCTTAATGTTCTGAAACTGTGAAACATGAGAAGGTATATGTAGCGTTGCTTCTTTCATGTTGAATTACCTACCTGGATGATGACAAGCCAATTATTACAGGTTTTGGTTCTTTGTGTGGAAACCATAAAGCATTTTTTAAGACAACCATTAAATACTTAATGAGGGCAGCATATAATGTGTATCATTATATTAAGAATAGAGAAACAGCAAAATAAACTAGAAATGAAATATAAAATGAGATTTTTTTTAAAATGGGCATTATTCAATTGAAAGCCTACAATGATATTTCTAGACTATGTTTCTTCACGTGTTATTAAAGAAAGTGTTTAAAACATCTCATAGAAAAATACAATGTCATACTTCCTTCAACACCACACCAGCTCTTATACTGACTTTTTTCTGGCCATATACATTTCACTGTTTATGCCTCTCAGGGGGGCTGCCTCAAGGTCAAAGTAGTGCAAATTCATACTCACTTCACTGCCAGTTTTGCTCTTCCAAGCAGTTTCAGAGTAAGCTCCAATTCTATTTACAATTTGTCTCTTGTGGGAAGGATGTTGGTTGTCATTTTTTTTCAGTACTGTGATGTGGAATAGATATGTGCTGTCATGTTTCTGAGAGATTTGAGGAAAGAAAGCAACTGATTTCCAAACCAGACTTGGGCATTGTTAGATATCAACATGAAAGTCATAGGAAAAATAAGGAAAAAAATAATTGGGAAATTACAAGATGTCCCATATTTTGAATACTGTCCTTCAAAAATGCTGGAAATTCAGCACTCTTTCCAGAAAACACGTGTTTTGCAGCAAATTAATTGGTGTTAGCATTAAGAATTGCTTATTTGTTTTATTTAATAGGTATTTGGGGCAGGTACTGTTTTCCTTAGGGGGGAGGGAGGTGTATGTTTGTTTGTTTGGGGTTTTTGTAAGAACTTTTTCTCAGAGCATTGTTCATTTATTAGATACTTCAAACTTTGGAGCTATAAACAACCATAAGCACAGGGTGGTCAGACTTTCTCTTCTGCTTATAATGCCCCTTCTTCCTGCCAATACAGATTCTTTTAGTCATTTTGCTCTTAAGCGACGTCTCCCTGTCTTATCCCAGGAGACAGCACAAATGGGATTTCTTAATAAATGCAAAATTCACAGAAATTATGTGAATGTGGCCCAACTATTCATTTGGTCTAACAGGTAGGAAAATCATCATTCTCTAGGACAATAAAAGCTGTCTTTTGTCTTCTCTGTCAGATAATGAAATGACTCCAGAAAAATCAGTATCAGGAAGGAAGTTCATGGGCTGTACAGGAATACTGAGCTCAACGTTACTTTTCTACTGATTCCTTTTCATAATACAGCCTTATGCTCCTTTAACTCTTCTGGACAGAATTTACTCCAAATCATGGCACCTACAAAGATAACAAAGGATAAAAAAAAGGACTTTAGGGTTTTGGTAGGCAGCAAGCTCAACATGAGCCAGCAGCATGCCCTGGCAGCAAAAAAGGCCTACAGCACCCTAAGCTGCATTAACAGGAGCATAGTCAGTAGAGTGCTGTGTGAAAAAAAAACCCAAACATTTATTTTGCTTGGGGAAAGAGGAAGGTTGTCAATAGCACAAAACAGTGAGCTTTACCAGCAATGTATTTTCTCAAAAAGCTCACTGAAAGTAAATCTCTCTTGTCATTTAAAGGACATATCCCATGTACCGTGTCCTGCCTAGTACTCTATTTTGCTTCTTTTATATGGTGCAACTTCTATAGTAGTTGATGACATTTTATTTCAACAGTTAAATGACAAGTCACATTTACATGGCAATTCTCATATATGTCCTTTACCAACTGACCAATAACAAGAGTCATTATGACAAAAAATGCAGTCATTTCTGCTGTTATATGCTATTATTATATGCTGTTAGCATATAATAGGCAACAAAAAAGTTCAGAGTATTAGATCTTAATGACTTCTTATTTAACTAGATCAGCTTGGATATAACTAGAACAGAAATTTTAAATAGGTAGAAAGTACAATAATTGGAATTTGTATAGCTGTTTTTCAAAAATCTTATCATTTATTTATTTTTCACCAATACAGTATTACATAAAAATAACATGAACTGATAACAGACAGAAAAGCTTTACCATAAGACAAAAGATTTGAATAGCAATACCATCTTCCTCTGGCTTTCAGCACTGGGTTTTTCAGATAGGAAGCATGACAGAGCCAAAGGGGCCCAAAAGTCTATACATAAGCCAATGGTGAGCTCAAAAGCCACAGCCTAATCTCTTCATGAAATGTTAAGATGCTAACAATGAAGAGTTCCTACCTAAAAGCTATTTTAGATCTTATGTTAAATTCAACCTAAGAACTCCAAGCAATAAACTGGGACAACACTTCAATTCCTAGTGGTAGCCATTTCTGGTTATCTGGCTAATCATGATGGTAGCACAACAAAGCTCTGCCTCTTTAATCAGGTATAAAACTCTCAGTACTTTACAGACATACTTTTTTGGAAAGAAAAGGATGTAGAGTCAGCAGTGACTGCCACTGAAATTAAGGATGAAATATGGCAGAAAATAATCTGGCCATTATGAAACATCCTGACAGCAAAGATATCTGAAAGATTCTTATGAATCAAGGCATACCATTAAATATATATTTGGGATAAACACAATGAAAAAACTATCATTTCCATTTTAGAAATGCCAGTATAAATTGTTTTTCTTTTCTGTGTTACCAGTTTACAAAGCTCATTTTCTCAACTCACTATTTTCTAGTCTTGTTTTGGAGTTAAGTCAGAATCTAGTCACAGTAACAATCTCACCACACAATTTTTTTAAATCCATTTTAACAAAATATTTTTTTTACAAAAATTTCTTTCCTGAAAGAGTGGTTAAACATTGGAACAGGCTGCCCAGGGAAGTGGTGGAGTCCCCATCCCTGGAAGTATTTAAAAGACGTGAAGATGAGGTGCTTAGGGACATGGTTTAGTGGGCATGGTGGTGTTGGGTTGACGGTTGGACTCGATGATCTTTATCGAAAAGACTCTATAAGGTCTTTTCCAACCTTAATGATTATATGATTCTATGATTCTATGTTAAGCAAATGCTTAGCTTGAAAAAATAGTAGAAATTGTCATTCTTTCTTAAGCAGCCATATATTGGGAATGGGTTTTAAGGATTACATTCAAGAACTTGGAGACTGAGTTGTGCCTCCCAAAAAAGGTATGTACATATGGAATGATTTCATATACAAACCCCAGATTTGTATGCACAGATGCAGTTATGTGCATGTCTGCAAGCTCAGATCAGCCTTCTGTTTTTGAAAAATTGGCATTGTAAGTTGAGCCCCTGATTGAACCTTTCCTATTTCTGTTATGCAGTACTTCATTCCAGAAGTAGTTTTCATAGACCAGTGTATATTGAACATGCGTAGTGGTGCCATAACTGCCTCTTTGCTCAGTTACATTTCTTTCTTAGCAATAGAGATCATTTCATGGATGCAATGTCTATTTTGCCCACTTGAATAACTGGTACCGTGAACTAACCCCTTATTCCGAGAAAGTGTGGAATGGAATATTACTTCTGGAATCAGCTGTCGGCAACTCACGGCCCAGAGGACTCAAGGAGACTTTGAAATGACTACCCACAAGCTATCATTTTATAGCAATATGAGAAGATTGCTTCCAATCCGCACCATTGCATATCCTAATGCTTCTTGACCTCTCTCTTCCTTGTCAACTCAGCTGTTCTGATCAATGTGTTTCAGGGGGTAAAGAGTTGGCTTGTCCATCCTCTTACAGGTAGGAGAAAGAAGGACTGCATGACATGTACTTATACTTGCACGATGGGGCCCAGTGTTGAGGTAGTCCATGCACAGTCAGATAAAGAAGTTTCTTATTCTCCCATATCCCTTTGTGTAGATGATCAAGACAAATCAGGAGCTAAGTCCATTTTATGTCACTCCATAGAAAGGGAAATTTATTAGAAATCTCGGCTTGAAATATCTTTTTTTTGTTGTTGTTATATTCTGTTCCACAGTTTTGCCTTTCTGCTTTACCCTTGCACTTCCTTTATTTTTCAGTCTCCTGAATACTAAACACTACACCATAACACAAAGTAAGCTATAAATGTTCATACACACATGATCAGCTATTATCTTTCTAAGCTAAAAACAGATTATGCTACTAAATAAAAATAGGAAGTTATAACAGTTGCAGGCAAGTAAAGACATGGGGCATTAAGGAAACATGATGGACAAGGATTGAACCTTGCAGCTGAATGAGCAGGATAAATGATAACAAGCTTTAGTGATAGCAAGACTAAACAACAGGCTTCACTAAGGAAAAAACCCTCTGAACATTGTATGTCAGCAATGCACAAAGCCACAGAACAGATTATCCAGGAGTATAACAAAGAAAATTAACATTAGTATCTCCAGATCTTACAAACAACATTATAAAAAAAATCACAGATAAGGTATTTCTGCCTGCACATAAACAAGCATTGTTAAGCCATTCCTTTCTTAATTTAGAAGTTAAGATTTAATTTTAAAAGCTGTGTGGATTAAATATAGAATCCATATCTGTGGAAGTGGAAAGACTACTATGCATATCACATTTAAAATGAGAAAGAATTTGGTTAATGAAATGGTGAGAACAAACATCAAAGCTTATACCTGTAAGAAAGAAATGTACATCAATAACTACACAGTATACCACATGCGTCCAAACCACCTGAATCATACGGAATAGTCTTTGGTGGTCAACCTGTCCTTCTTTGTGGGAAGATAATTTTTAATAATACATCCTGTTGATTCTTGCTATAACGGCATTTCAAACAAACTAACTCAAAATTAAATGACAACTTTAATCAGGACAGTCTTCTAACGCCTGTTTTGTGGCCCATGTTAAATCTTTGTCTCTCTAAAAAAATTATGCAAAGGCAAAACCTGTGACCAACTTGCCTCTTCCATTGATGAAGCCAAAGACTGTAGGGCAGTTTATCTGCAGAGGCATTCAGTACTTTGGCTTCACTAGCAAAGTGCAAGTTGATTAAAACTTGATGGTAATACACAGGTAAACCATAATTCTTGAGATATAGATGGTTACCCCAGAGCAGAGCTGACACTCACTAGTAGAAGAGTGTACAAAAAAACCCAAAATGTCATTACTTGAGTTCTGTGTACTAATTAAATAAGGAATTATGCTTTCCACAGCTGTTAGTCCAGTGCCTTTCAACAGAAGAGTCAGCTCAGGTCTTGTAGAAAGAAATAGCTACCTTCACAAAATATAGCATCTATTTTCAGGAAAAAATGATTCAAATATATAGAGAAATGTAACTGCCCATTTGTATTATTATTATTACCATAGCCCTTCAATGAAAATAAACCAAGATTATCTGCAGCAGCTTGTCTTTGGCTCTGATTTTTCAAAAAAAATAACAGGAATGAGATAAAATTTCCAATTTTTCTGTCTTTTAAATTAAAATCTGATTTCTTAGGTATGAAGTGTCATTTAAAGTTTTGCTTTTCACCTAGTCCATTAATGTTAATAGGTCAATAATATTTCAAAATAAAAGAATTATTGACACTGAAAAATGCTTTTTGCTTAGTCATTCTTATTATTTGCTAGACTATCTCAATGTGATATGATCAAATCTTCTCTTCAGACTTTTCAGCTGACGAGTTCATGTTTGTAAATGCTTTCCATTTCAACCTTGTAAGTTCAAATCAGAGAAGATACAGGGATAAAGAACATGTGAAAGTATAATAACATTCTCAAGGCACTAAATGACAGCAGGATAAGAGCTCTTGGAACATTAACTGTTTTTCTCCAATCCAGCAGGAATTTTTTTTAAAGGAGCTTCAAAAACATACATCTTGAGAACTTTTCTGATTGAATTTCTGGTCTTTTTTCCCCACAAAGGCCTTAACAAAGAGGAGCATTTTCTAAGACACATAAGAGAACTGAGGACTATACACCAAGCTATCTGTTTGGCCCTGCAGAAGTCTTACATTACTTTTCCAGAAAACCTGCTTTGTAAGAGGTTTTAGCTTACCACATAACATACCTAGGCTGGAAAGACATATCTTTGTGCTAAATTTCATCCTTATTTGAAAACATAGTTCAGAAGTTTCCAGTAATATACCCTCTCTACATCAAATCAAAGAGCCATAGTTGTCATTACTTGTAGGACCTCCACAGTTATTTGTCTAAAATAAAAATTTGAAAATGATTGCAGGAAGGTCATAGCTGAAGGTGTGTCCACAGCAGCCAGAAAAAAAACAAAAGGGAGAGAAAGTGAAGCAGATCAAAGTTAAGTGGAGTCAGCAAGTCACAGTCACAGTGAGTCTTACAGTTCCAGGCTGAAAAGTAAGCATTAATATTAATACGGGTATTGATGGAGACTTGCAGGCAATTTCATTGTTCTTCACAGCAAAGTGGAGATTAGAACAATTCAAAGAAAGGAACGATATAGTCACAAAACAGGGGTTACAGTTACCGCTGGTTTCCTCTCATAGGTCAAAGAAATCATTAGATGTGAAAATATTATGGTGAAAAGTGACAGAGTTCAAGTGTAATGGAAATGTAATCTCCCAAGAGCCTCGCAACACAAGTTCTGAACATTCTTGACGCTGCTTAGATGCTCCACTGCTGGCTTTCATTCCCAAACCTCTAAGATCATCGAGTCCAACCGTCGCTCCACTGCTGGCTTTCATTCCCAGTACTACAAAATTATATCTAGAAACGCCCTTCATATCTATAAGGTACATAATGCTATTTAATAACCTCACTGTATTTTCTTTTAGATACTTAAAAAAGCACCAAAAGGAAAAACCTTGTTAATGGAGAAAATAAAGTCATTAGGTTTTTCAGAATTGATATCTATCAAAAAGTAACTGATTGTATTGCTGGATGGTTCCCTAAAACTACATATGGATTGTCAGAATGGATTTAATATAGCAGCTTAACTTGGCATCCCAAAAGAGAAGTGGCATGGTGGTGAAAATCCAAAAGATGCCCCAGTGCAAGTTAATAGGTCTCTTCCATTCAGACCAGTTCCAGCAAAATAACATCTGTTGCAATGTCATATGTCATCAGGGCGTGACAGCACAGGCAAAACATTTTTCACAAAAGTTAGTTATTCATTAAAATAGATCAATATGTTTAACTTGGCATCCCAAAAGAGAAGTGGCATGGTGGTGAAAATCCAAAAGATGCCCCAGTGCAAGTTAATAGGTCTCTTCCATTCAGACCAGTTCCAGCAAAATAACATCTGTTGCAATGTCATATGTCATCAGGGCGTGACAGCACAGGCAAAACATTTTTCACAAAAGTTAGTTATTCATTAAAATAGATCGATATGTCTGGTTTTAAAAAGTCATGAGTTCGAATCTGAATACAAAGTTCATATAAACAAGCAAGCAATCATGCACGACTGTCACAACCTAAAGGGTTACCCGGTCTGCAGGTGTATAGAGATCACCACAGTG
This sequence comes from Aptenodytes forsteri, assembly GCF_000699145.1. Classification (NCBI taxonomy): domain Eukaryota; kingdom Metazoa; phylum Chordata; class Aves; order Sphenisciformes; family Spheniscidae; genus Aptenodytes; species Aptenodytes forsteri. The sequence goes on along the minus strand of NW_008794836.1, from coordinate 2,365,609 downwards.
AGTTCGTAAAGTTGTGATATACACAAGGACGCGGAAGCTTTATCCTCTAAATTTCTCTACTTTACTACAGATTACCACAAATGCCACGCAAATCACCAGTAGCAAGCATACCACAAAATCACCACTAGCAACGCAAATATAATATCTCTCTCTCTCTCAAGCTATTACAAATTACTATCAGCAATAATACAATATCAATCAAAGGTATAGGAACAATTAATAATAGCAGTAATCAATTGTATAGCAACAATCAATAATAGCAACAGCCAAGTATGTATATACCATTAGAGTTTGCTATAAACTTATCATTAGTGAAGCAACTTATCAACAACATAACAGCAGATATAATAGATTACTTGTATGGAGATAGATATATAGATATACAGAAATATCTATAAAAGATATAAGATAAATATTACCTATATAAGATAAATCAATATCAAGTAATTTCAGAAGAGACCAAATCATCCCAAAGTGGAGGACAAACCGATCCCAGAGGGGAACCCAAATGTCCCAGAGGTGGGACGATAAACTGAACTGACTCCGAAAGGGGGCCCGAAGGGGGACCCGTAAGATAACAGGCAGAGCCTGTTATAGAGATCACCACCTTCAGAGGTGATCCGCGTCACAGAATCTGGAATCAGCCGGGCATCCTTGGGGACAGTCCAAGCTCTCGTAGAAAGCCCCTGCGGAGAATTCAGCCTGTTTAGGAAAAAGGAAAAGTGTGTGTAGCATGGAACGTTCTCAGCTAGAGAGGCTCCATTTGGGAAAAAAGTAAGTGCTTTTTATAACATAAGAGGGCGTAGGACATACTGCTTCGAGCAGCCAATAGATGTTGTTAATTTCGATTCTTCACCTGTCACAGCCAACAGGTGATGATGTTTTCTGTTCTTTCAGAGCAATTTTATTTTTCCAGACTGTCTTCCACCTTCTCAGATGATAAGTTGCCATTTCACTTCCTTGTTTTTGCACCTATTGGTGGTATCTCAGGGTGCCTCTGGCTTCTAGGTCCCCCAGTTGTACTTCAAAGATGCCAGCCGCACTTTTCAAGGTTGTTTCTGGTTCACAGGGCTAGTTCCTAGGCTCCAACTTCCAGGCTGGCTCGCCTTCCTCTGGCAGTATTTTTAAGCAGACATTTTCTTTTTCCCAGTAATTTTCCCCTTCTAACCAGGCCACCTTTATTGCTGCTTATATCAACAACATATTCTTAAGGGCTCAAGGGTTATCTTTGAAGCATTTTCTGTTATCATCACTACTTATGCAGCCCTAGCAAGGTCTGATCACCTAAGACTATCCAGAAAGACTGAGAAAGGGGACAGGAGGGAAACCAGAAAATATTTTAAATTCAAGGTGCACAGATTAAGTAAAAGAAAGCCATCCACACACTGATTAAGCCTTTATTAGAGAGTTACAATTTTTTCTTTTCCTTTCAGTAAAGACCTCAACCTTCAGCACTTGACTTGATACTGAATCTTCATAAATTTGGAAATCCCACTGAACGAGGGAATGGCCTATCAGATAAAATCTGTGTCAGCAGGTTTGAAGAATGAAACTTTTTTCTTTCTATAGTCATCTAAGAGTGAACAGATGTGCACCTGATGATTTGCAGACAGAATAAAAGACTAAGAAAATGGAGGAACAATTGTTCTAACCATGCAGTCATTTACCCAAGCAAGCTATTTCCATTTAAATCAAAAACCATTGCTTACCTGAGCGAGTATTTCCCATCTACATAACAACTTGCAAAAATGGAATTGAAGTCATCCCAGTAAAGTATTACTTAAGAGCAAATGGACAACAGATAACTAATCTTTCAATGAGATAAGCAAAATTTTAACAAAATTTTATATCTCACAGTATATTAAAAGTATCACATAGAAATCCTCCTGAGGAATCAACATTTGAAATATTCTCCAGGTGGCAGAACAGCTGCTTCCTGCTGTATTTATTGTAATGTCTGGTTTTTGAATTGCATTTGCTTGTTTTGCCAATTTAATTACAGAGCTAAGTTTGAAACAAACTTTTCTCCATTGTGCATTCTATCTAGGATAGAATTCTATCTAGTTCTCTTGCCTTGAAAAATCTATTTAGGAACATAGTTGGAATAAACATTTATATACATTTATAGGTTTATCTAGGCATTTAGATGTTCACCTACTACAGAGTCTCTTGCACTACATGAAAGCCATTTTTATTCAAACAGTTCGCTGTTTAGGTAAGGAGGAATGTAATTGTGGATTTTGGCAAGGACAGTGTTTCTTCTTTAGTAGATGCCCCGCAATATTCACCTAATTAAGAGCTAGCTTTAAACAAAAGATAATAATGTTGAAAATATAGAACCTTAGGACTTCCAGGGAGTCACATTATGATACACTAGCATCAAGGGGGGAAAGTATATTCTTATCCCTACCTTATTTTCAGGAGGCTCATGAAACCTGAGGGCTGCTTCTGGCAATTCACCTGGATGCCCTTTTTCCCTTTTATCAGTTCCACTGTGTTTTGCAAAATGTACAATGGCCCGTGGTGGCAGAAGATCACCCACAGACTCTAAATCTGAGTCCGGCAGCGCATAGAACACACGTATGCAAGGCATAAATCTCAGGAGGGGCAGAAAGTAACTTCTTCAGAATTAAAAGTAGAAGGGCCAGATTGTGACATTGACCTACACTGGAGGTGGTATGGAATGATATTTGCTTGTGGGAAAACACACTGAGCCTTCCTGATTTCTGTAGGAGTTCCCAGTGCTCTTTAGATGGTGTGCTTATACCATCACACCCTCGTATTTTAACAAGCTCTTCCCTATATGTCAAACCAACCATAACATCAAAGGGGAACAAGAATAAAGAACAGCCTGAAGTGGTGTCATGCACGCAGGTGGCAACAGATCCCTTTTCGCCGCCTTCTTTCCTGTGGGTATCCATCAGGGCCGGGAACAATCTGTTGTTCCTCGGGCTCAGCTACACAGTTTTAAAAAAAAACTACCTACTTAGAAATAAACCACAGCAAACTAAGTCACCATGAACTTTTTACATGTGTTCAATACATAATAATGAAGTGCAGGCTCATGGAATCCCTTTATTTTGCCAAGTCATTAGTTAACATTGGCAAAGTTGATTTCAGGAAAAGGCAATGACGTTGAACTGAAAATGATGTTTACTCTCTAGTTCTGTTACATCATTTTATTATTACAAAAGTAAGTTCTAAGCTTCAGATTTCTGATGCCAGCAAGTATACATAGACGAGTGGGATGGAGGAGTGTATGTTGTTCCTTGAGAAAAGTAGGGTCTTGCTCCCACTGCAGAATGAAAGCATTGAGAGGGAAATAAGACAAATATATAACACAATGGAACTTCATATTAACAAATTCAGGAGGCTTAAAAATAAGCTAGTATAATGTAGGCACCCTCGACCACTGTACTTTGCTGGTGAAAGTACTTGACTTAACTAATGGTGCTTCCCACCCAGCAAGTCAGAGTCATTTGTTGTTTTGTGGTAAAAAAGTCATGCATTTTTACTCAAAATTAAAAGACACAAAAAATTGGTAATCAACAAACAAATAAGAAAGCACATACAAAGCAAAGTGCAAAACAAGGAAACCACGCAGTTAGTTGTAGCTGCTACCACCTTATTCAGAAAACTAGTAGGTGGGATCCTTCAGACAGCTCTGAAGGGCAGAGGAGCTCATAAAAACTGGCAGGTCTTTAAAGACGACATCTTCCACGTGCAAGAATAGTCCATCCCAATACTTAAGAAAACAAGCAGAGATATCAGAAGACTCATCTTAGCTAAGCATGAAACTCAAGGCAGAGCTCCAATGAAAAAAGGCACTATATATGAGGTGGAAACTGGGACAGATTACAAACAATAATGTTAGGAAATCCGAAGCTCAGAGTTGAGAGTTGTCAAGGGACATTAAAGGCAACAAGTTCTTCTACTGCTACATTCATAGTAAAATGGTGAATAAGGAAAACGCGGGAACATTTGTGGGCCTTCATTGCACTAATAAACCTTAATGGCCTTGACCAGCTTCACCTGGGGTGTCTATCCACTGCACTCCTTTGCCCACTGCTCCAGGAGCTGCACTTCAGCTCAGGTGTAGACCTTCAGTCCTTGCCTGAGCTGCATCATATGTATCCTTGTCTCCATCCTCATCTCTGGTCCTGTTTTCTGGCTGAACTTCTACATTGTAGATAGTTTGCCCCCTGGATAACCCCCTCTGACTCCTGTCTCTTGTCTCATCTCCTGCTGCTAGATGGACCCTGGACCTGGTTCACTACCTCACCTTGTCTGGAGACAGACTCAGGCTGGCCTAACAGCAGCCTGCTAGTACCTAGGAGTGGTTACCAAGAAGATGGAGCCAGGCCCTTCAATGGCACACGGTGGAAGCACAAAAGACAACAGGCGTCAGTTGAAATAAGAGAGGTTCAGACTGGATATAAGGAAAAACTTTTACCCCGTAGAATCATAGAATTTTTTAGGTTGGAAAAGACCTTTTAAGACCATCAACACCAACCATTAACGTAGCACTGCCAAGTCCACCACTAAACCAGGTCCCTAAGCACCACGTCTACATGTCTTTTAAATACTTCCAGGGATGGTGACTCAACCACTTCCCTGGGCAGCCTGTTCCAACGCTT
>NW_008794836.1:2358044-2360060 GCF_000699145.1 Aptenodytes forsteri | reverse complement strand
CAGGTCACCTGGTCATAGAAGGAGATCAGGTTAGTCAAACAGGACCTGCCTTTCGTAAACCTATGCTGACTGGGCCTGATCTCCTGGTTGTCCTGTACGTGTCGTGTGATGGCACACAAGATGATCTGCTCCATAACCTTCCCCGGCACCGAGGTCAGGCTGACAGGCCTGTAGTTCCCCGGATCCTCCTTCTGGCCCTTCTTGTAGATGGGCGTCACATTTGCTAACCTCCAGTCAACTGGGACCTCCCCGATTAGCCAGGACTGCTGATAGATGATTGAAAGTGGCTTGGTGAGCACTTCCGACAGCTCCTTCAGTACCTTTGGGCAGATCCCACCCGGCCCCATAGACTTATGTGTGACTAAGTGTTGTAGCAGGTCGCTAACCATTTCCCCTTGGATTATGGGGGCTTCATTCTGCTCCCCATCCCCGTCTTCCAGCTCAGGGGGCTGGGTACCCTGAGAACAACTGGTCTTACTATCAAAGGCTGAGGCAAAGAAGGCATTAAGTACCTCAGCCTTGTCCTCATCCTTTGTCACTATGTTTCCCCTCGCATCCAACAAAGGATGGAGATTCTCCTTAGCCCATGCGGCCAGTCAGGCAGTGGAGCAGGTTGCCCAGAGAGGTTGTGCAGTCTCCATCCTTGGAGGTTTGAGACATGACTGGATAATGCCCTGGGCAACCTGGTCTGACCTTGTAGCTAACTCCCCTCGTACCAGGGGATTGAACTTGAGACCTCCTGAGGCCCCTTGCAAGCTAAATTACCCTATGATCCCTACAGTTCTACTCCTAAGAAAATTAGGGTTCTCACTTGAAGCACACCTGTCCATGTTGTTATAAGGTAAACCCTGTAGTGGAAGTTAATGTTTTAAATATTGTGCTACTCTTAGAAATCCTTTTCACAGTGTACATATATAGAATCAAAAAGCTTACATTCCATTAAGACGAAATTTAACAAGTGTATGTAAAAGATGAAGGGAGTGCCAAAAGTTAACAATGCTACTGAACACAAGATTACACAAACCACAGAAACAGAGAGGAGGCTGGACTTAAGGCTTGGAGAAATTTGCTCATTGTTAAAAATATTTCTAATAATAAAAATGGTAGGCATTATGAGTAGTCATTTTAGATCATCTGTAAATCGGTTATAACTGAATGGATCGTAATTGCTTTTGTATTACATAAATAACCAGTCTAATCAAGGGAATGATAAAAAAATGGAAAAGAAAAAAAAATCCCCAAATCTACTGGAAGAACGGCTACTCCTGTGACTAGAATGCAAGAAATGTGGACTTTGTAACATGTTACACCACAATTCTTGTCTCTAACTCCAGCATATTCCCCACAGAAGCAGAGCTATTCTCTTCCAACAGTAATTCTCCACTTTTTTTTCCCCCTAAGTTAGCTCTCACTGCTGCGGTCTTCACCACCCCCACTCCCCACACCTAAGCTCCTCCATTCTTTCTGTGTTGCTGCTGTGACCACGTGTGCCCTCCCAGCTGCTTGTCCTGCCCCAGTATCCCGGTTTATTGGCTATCATCCCACACAGTTATGCTAGCGTGATCCACAGATGACGTGTGTTTCCTCATTTGGGAACCAGTCTCACACCTATCACTGTCTTCCAAAGAACTTGCACCAAACAATTGCACCTTCAAACTAAGTAAAATTAATTGTGTGTTCTTTCCAGTCTAAATATGCTGAGTCTTCGAAATGCCTCAAAGCAAATCTCTGATTCTCTATATAAACTGCTAGACACATTGTCTTTTTTCAAATGCCTTCCAAAATGTTTGGCATTTTTGGTTTTTGTTTCATTAATTTTTTAGGTATTTGGCTTAACATTGACAACTGAATCCTGGTAATATATTCTTTAATGGACATTATCACTTACATTATTTTGATATAGGATCTTACTAACGCAGAATTAAACAGGCATAAGAGAAAAACTACTTATCTGACAGGAACTATGCTATTAGTAATAAAATGCCATATTCCTATTTTTAAGTCCCAGGAAGAGCA
>NW_008794836.1:2323475-2358005 GCF_000699145.1 Aptenodytes forsteri | reverse complement strand
ATATTTAGATTAAATATATATTATATTGATATAGTTTCAGAATTAAAATGTGTCGTCCATCTGAGGAAATTCACTCTAAAGGAATTTAGTAGTCAAAATGAGAAGCCACGTGAGAAGCCAGCCACAGCAGAACTGATATACATTATTTAGGGCTATTATCTTTAGATAACAGTAACTAACACAGATTAAGATTCAGAGTTTGATTTTTAACAAAAAGAATCTTGGATGCAACTGTTTTTACTATTCAAGGAATAGTTTCATATCACAGAAACCAATAGGAAAAGCAGCACAGAAATTTCATAAGATAGTTTACACTGGAGGGGGGCGGCTAAGAAGTTAAAGACAGAAGAATAAAGTACTGTGACTCACAGACCTCTTCCTCTGAAACCCATATGTTTGACTCATTCAGTTCCCTTTCTTCCACAGAGATGATAATGGTTCCATACTATACAAGCATATGAACCTAATAATAGCATCCATTGTCATAACCATGCTATTAAGGCAGATGATGACAGCAGGAGTAGGAAGAGAACAGCATTGTACATAAATCACACAAGCCTAGCAGATAAAAAAAAATTACAGAGGGATTCGTTGCAAATCCTGTGCACTGACTTCTCCTAGAGTCTCAGTAAGGAAGGAATCAAAGCCAGGATCTTGGAACCGGTTCTGATATCAGCAGAAAGGGCAAAAGAGAAAGTTACAGGACAAGAAACAAGGTGCTGCAGAAGTTCCATCAATGGGGGAACAAGCTTCAAAGAGTAGCGAGAGACAAAAAAGCCACAGGAAGAAATTAAATTGTTCTATCTATAGCATGAGAGCTAGAGAGTTTGACAAAGTGTTAGAAGAATAAATGTTTTCCCTAAAGCAGAAATGTCAGTGTATCCTCACAAGACCTAGCTGTGTGCCAAGAGCTTCAACAGTTCCAAGAAGGTGTACAACAGTATCCAGTCTATAATTTTAAATGTAAGAAGTGATTTTGAATCTCTGAGGCCCAATATTATAATATGAAGGTCAAAAGATTCAAAAGAAAAGAACAACATACACTGCTGCAGGTAAGAGAGGTCTGAAAAGAAAGCAATAGGAGTGAAGAGAGAAAGAAATAGCACCATACTGCCTATTATTAATTTTAAGTATGAATATGAATCAGTAAAGAAACAGCAAGTTAAAACTGACAAATTCTTAATGGCAAAAGTATTCTCTAAGGCAGCAAATAGGAGGAAGGTGTATTTGTTGTGGAAGAAGTTCACAGCCTAAATGTTAATACTATTGTGTCAAAAGTCAAACATCTACTTCTCAGCATGCCTTCCCTAGAAGTTGAAAAGGGGAAAAGGGGAGTGCCTCAGAAAACCGGACAGCTAGGGTTGAGCTGTGGGTAGCCAACCCAGACGCAAGCTGTTAAGCAGCACAGGGAAGAAAAAAAAGAAAATAAAAAAAAAAAGCAAAAAAAAAAAGCAAGCAGTTTCACTTTGAAAATACCAATGCTGCAGCTCAAAAAGAAATTGACACAGAATGAATTAAAAAGATACAGGTAAATGATTTCAAATTGTGAATATGTTTTAGAGAAAAACAGTGTACAAGTTATATGAGTTAACAGTAAAGACCACAGATTAGTGGTCTTTATTAATTAGTTTACTCTAGATATTAATAAAAGACTAAATATTAATGTATGCAAATGATTAATATTTAAAGGCATGTTATGACCTGCTCAATTATCATTGATTAATCAATGATAATTAACGAGTGATTAATCAATGGATCTCTATAGAATTGAAAGAAAACAAGTTCCTACCTGAAAAATAGAAGGCACATAAGCAAACATTCCAGAAACAACTGGATATAGGGAGACATTATTTGGCAAGAAATATAATTCAGTCCCGATACACAGACAACTATGAACACTGACATCCATCTGGAGACCTGTAGAGTCGAGAGGACGTGGCAGAGGTGCTGCCAGAAGGCCAGTCAGGGCTGAGATTGCACAGAACTATACCGATGTGCGGGTAAGAGCAGGAGAGGGGTGACGCTTACATCGACCAAAGCTTAGTGCAGGTAAAACCTGAAACTCAAACTACATCACCCAAATAGCTGTCAACAGTATACTTGATGAAACAGTACAGTACTGTGAGTATGACTTATTTCTCAAAAAAGGCATGAAGTGATCAATTTCCAGAATTATTTCTATTAATACAAAAACAGAAAGGAAAAAAAAAAAGTATTCGGTTTATGTCGTAATATTTGCCAGAGCAGCAAAATGGTTTCAGATATTCAAAATAGGTGTAGGTGCACAATCCAACAGCTTTCCTTCGAGGCGATACAGATGGAGCTTGGCAAGAACTCTGACACAGTAGGCCAGGGGTCAGGCGAGGCCGGCTGTGCGTGCACACCAGCCACAGGATGCGGGGGAAAAATGCATGACGCAAACACTGAGTATCAAAAAGGTACGGAAGTTGCCCGAAATTGTAATTGCTCTGGGGAAAGCACACAATCATTAGGGTGCTATACCAAAAAAAATTGCAGATGTGATGAAGGCATGGAGCACCTTAGGGATCACTGTGGAATAAAGAGCAGCCAGTTTACATTGCACCACCTCCTTCTGACCAAAAGCACCGAAGAAGAAATGTTTCCTATGCAAAGTACAGATCAGGAGAAGAGCAGAAAGCTGAATGGGTCCAAATCGATCATCTCGGTGACAGCTATAGCAAAGACAAATACAGGAAAGAAACCAAATTTTTATGTGTCCAAAGGTCTTCGTAATGTACTATTGTAGGAATGCTACAGCCACCACTAAAGGCTGGGTGATACGACATTCAGGTTACTATATTCACTGTGTAGGGTGATCAAGTGATGCACTGGCAAATGAAGGTGGATTAGAGAAGCAGCCTGCCAACCTGCAGCATGTCATTTGGCAGTTGCTGATTCCTGTAAATGCCCTTTGCCTCTCATCTGCAGAAGAAGGGGATTTTTTTTTTACTTTTCCAGAAGAAAGCACATGAGGTGCTGGAAGGACTGCACAGACTGGATGTCATAACTGACAAAATGCCAAAGTATAAATTTGCGAGTCAGCAATATAACAAAAAAGTCATAGCACCGCCTAAAAAACATTGTATTTGCAACACACAGCTGAATCTGCACTCATAAAAAAGCAAGTGGGAATCACACATTTCAAAAACATTTTAGGAAAGAGGTAGCAGACATGAAGCAAGATCAAAGGAAAAATAATCAATAGATTTTCCAGTTATATCCACAATTTGTCAAATATTTTGGGTGAGAGTAAAAATGTCTAGTGACATGAATTTGTACTGTAAGGCTTGACATTTGCCACAGCATCAATATTCAATTAATGAAAATGCCTAGAACTTAAGCAGTTTGTGTATCCTGTGGTTTGGTAAACCTCATTCTCTCTCCATGCATGTCCTCCTTACTATTTGTTACTGTTATCCTGCACGTTGTGTAAAAAGTAAACGCTGAATGCAGAATTAATACTTTCACCTATGCCCTGCCATACCATTGACTTCAAAATACCTAGTATACTTTGGGGTAAATAAAGGAAATCCCAGAACGAGTTAGTTTTGTTAGGATCCTCCTACATAAAAGACTATTACAAACCTGCTTTCCAAATTTCTAGAAGCTTAAGGTATTGTAAAAGTCGGGAAATTTGCAGAATTGGAATTCAGATGTCATATAATTACTTTTCGGAGTTTTCATCTCTACTGTATTTTAAATTTAACCCCTATTCTTCCTAGCTTTAAGAAAATAGATGAATACATCAGCCTTAAAGAAGATTTTCTAGCTTGTAAAATCCCATTAAATTAAACAATCATTTCCAATGTATATCATAGTATTAGTAACTACTAAAAGAAATATTAATTGTTACACAATAAATTTAAAATAATTTCTGAGTCTATAGAGATTAGCATACACTTTCACTACTAAGCAAATCCATCATTGAGGGTAGGCTTAAAAATATGTGGTTGTGAATAAAGACTGAAAAAACAGTGGTTGTTCAGTCCAGAAAAGAGAAGGTTTCGAGGAGGACTTGTTTTCAAATAAAGGAATGGCACTATACCCAGGTTCATAAACAATCATTTTGCAGGAAACTGGGGAAGATCAACAAGAAATAATTTTCATTTACAGCAAAGACGCACATTGGACATCGGGAAGAATATTTTCTAACAATGTTGAAATACCAGAACAAGTTCATAACTTGGAAAAAAAAAAACCACAGGAAAAAGTTAGATACACTTAATTTTTTATCACTGATTAGACTAAGATAATCTCTTGAAGTAATTTTGAGTCCTATAGTGCTATGATAACTCCCAGAAGCAATTCAGGGGTTGTTATATTTTCTTTTCTTTTAATAATTAATATTTTCATAAGGCATTTCTTTTAATATATTTAGGCGTTTGTCTCTGCTACTGATGAATTTCTCACTTTTTTAGCTATATATTGAAATTGAGATTATAGTTGATTTAAAAATACATATTTTGGGTCTTTTCAGGTTTTTTTATTATCAAATCACTAATGAGTGAGTAAAGCTCCTTTTAGGTTTGTGATATTTCTTTCTGAATAGCCTTTGTATTTCTGAACAAAGTTTGTAAATTGATCCACTTCTTGCGACATTTTGCCTCCTAACACAGTATTTGTGATTTCTTAAATATATTTTTCATAAATCAGTAACTCACACCTCCAGTTTTTGTTTCAGTTTTTGACAGTCTAAATTATCACTTGTCTGCTGGAACAGAGAGTAAAGCGGATTTCATTGTCAGTCAAATCTTAATCTACTACTGCCCTTTTGTTAAACTGTGTAATAGTCTGTGTACAGATTATATCTACTCATCTTTGAGTGCTTCTCAATTTCAGTATTCCAGTCATTCACTCAAAGTTTGAATTTATTTTAATGATACAAATCTATACCTGATCATAAAGTCTTGATATTGCTGATCTTTGTTGTTGGCATGCCATAGTACTTTGCAGTGAATTGCCATGGAAGAGAAACTTACTGAGGCAATTTTGTCTTCTCCTTTATTTTCTTTTCATATGTAAAACTAGTAGAGACAGAGCAATCTCACTTGTATGAAAATTCTAGATAGGAGGATGTATCCACAAAATGAAAACTTCTCGGAGCACCATGAGTAAGACCCTGCCTCTGGAGTAAGACCCCCCTGAGGAAAACACATAGCAAACAAATCCTTGTGCAGAGAAGGATGACGCCAAAACAACCAATTCGGCGAGAACAGCTGTTGTCCAGAGTGAACAGCAGAGCCAACACATAGTCTAAATCCAAAAGAAACAAAACGATAAAAGAAACAAAAGTGTTTCCAGAGGCATGGCTACTTTTTCAAGACTGTGAAAGAAAAGAAATGGATTAATAGTAGGTGTACTACAAATCATACTTAATGTTTTATTCTTGCCTATAGAGCAGGTTCTCTGGAATATGATGATCATGCAGCTGAGTGAAGGATTATCTTATCCGAATATTGCGTTGAAAGTCAAAGTTAATGTTCTATGAACACATACGATTCTTACCAATAGACTGTATAGCATGCCTAGAGCAAGTACAACTGGTACACATGCAACATAAAAAGAAACATTTCATGTAATACCTAAAATTACGATAACTTCAAACAGTATATTACAGAATGGCAAATCCTTCAAGATTTAAGCCTAATGAAATCAAAGATACATAGGCTTAAAACTACTATTCAAGTTCTGTCAGCCATGCTATTAACTTAGTTGGATATTTTTCATGTTGAATAGATTCTACTCATAAATGTCACCACAGGTATATTTGTTCACCAGGATGTGTGTTAGTAATTTCAAACCTTTGAAAAAGGTCCCCCGTTGTGACACTTCTGCTGCGATCAGGATGTCAGTGTGTTTTGGGATTTCAGCTACTATGGCAGCTAAAATCCCAGGTAGAAGTTAAGATTCATTTACTAGTTTTTAATAACTCTAAATGAAAGGAAAAAAACCAAGACTTTTAATAACTCTAAATGAAAGGAAAAAAAACAAGACAGAGCGAGCCATCAACTAGCTTTCTGAGTCCAGCAATAAATTATTCCTTAAATTAGTAGCCACCTCTCAGCAGTATATCCTGAACTCCTTTACCGCAAGCATCTTTCATTTTGAATCCAAATTACCTGGGTATCCCACCATAAATAAGCATTGTCATTCAATTAATAATAGATGTAAAGAAGTACAACACTGTAAAACAGTTACCACAATTGATTTGTCTGATTTATTTTTGCTGTTTTCTAGTCAGTTTGGAATGATGAATGCTTTCTTTTTGTTATTCTCTATTTGGAGCTATGCTTCTCATTTTCTCTCTCATATTGAGTTGGCAAAAGGTGAGAATTCACATTTGGGACAATTGAGTTATCAAAAAAAATCAAACATGATTTTCAACTATAGATGAATATATTATTCCTCTTTATTCCTACCTTCTTTCCTCCTATGAATCCTTGCCAGCCCGTCTCACACAGTAACAGAACCTTCTTTGAATGACCAAATACAATACAATGTATTATAGTCCTTTTTTATTTAGTGGCATTTCTAGTTACAGAAATATTTACAATTAATAAAAATAGGAATTCCTAACTATTTTAGACTTAGGTTTTCCACCTATTGTGAGTTTTACATTTTAAGGATTTTAACACATAAAAAAAGTGTGATGTTGGATCTTCTGGTCTTTTTTTTATTGGTGATTACGCCGGACTTACAAATTCTCTCATAAAGATGATATTTTTGATTCAAGTTGCCCATTAATCTGAAAATTGTCTAGTCTTACAAATAACTTTACTCCCTGCCTATGTGTAATTTCACGGCGCAGGCTTCATACAAATTGGGACACCGCAGAATCAGCTTCCAAATTCTTCAAGTCAGCCTAACTAATCATTTTAGTCTTGATCCTTCGCTGAGCTTCATGCAATGAATTCTCTGCATATACCAAGCCCCAGTGGTATTAGCACTGGGTTTGGGGCTGTACTTGTTTTTCAACTCATTGGCTGCTACTTCCAATTAAATTCACTGGGTTGAAATTAAGACGGCATTTAGGGAAGTGGTCATGGTTTTCTGTGCTTCAGAAACTAAGTGGGAAATTCTGAAAAGAAGATATGAAAGGAAAACAGGTGAGTGGAAGGCAATGTGAGCAGCAACAGTACTCATAATCTCCTTCTTCAGTTTTTCTCTTGGTGTTTCTACAGCATGTTTGAACTCCCACATAACCTCCCTTTGACTTTATTTTTTCTGCCAACTTTCCCTGACCATGACATGTTTTATCTCTTCAGCTCAGTCTCCAACTTTTGAAACAGAATATAATGCTGAAAATCTAGTTTAAAGGAAACAATGGAAAATTATTACTGTCTTCCCAAGACAACCCCAGTTACACCTTTAAAAGAAAGCAGAGTTGCAATTTCTCTGCGTAATGTCAGGGTGGCTTTGGTTCCACTGAAAACTATTTACAGAAGAGGTAACATTCTGTGACAGTGACTCTCAGCACGGCTGCCAGCTTTGTAAGAAGGGTTGCCAGGACTGGCTTGCTGTAAAGCTGGAGGAAAGAAGCGCCTAGACATCAAAAGTCTAGGGGACATTTCCACTACAATTTCTTGAAAGGGAATCCTTCAGGCTTATCTTTGATTCTTCTGCTATAGTTTTAGAAGTTTGAACACCCTTCTTAAACCCACCAGAGAGGGGCTGGAAGTCCCCTATGCATTTCCTAAGCTTCTCTGTACACAAATACACTGATGACTCCATGTAGCTGATTATGTCGTCTGAGTCAAACACATATACATATAATTAAAAAGCAGAAAAATGCATATTTATTACTAACTAAAAAAATACGTAGCAAGAACGCAGTGTGTCTTTCTAAACTCCATACCCATCACATTTGTTTTTCTGTTGTCTATGTCGCCCACAATGTTTCTTAGTCTCACTTGCTGAGTCCTAGATACAGTATTACAGCATGAGATACTCTTCTGCTTATAGGGCAGGTAGATAGCTCTTGCCTTTTGGTCTACTTTTACCCATGGCCTCTAGTTCCCTTTTTTGAAACCGTAGCAGAAGTTAAAGCTTCCACCTATGGGAAGCTTTAAACATCTGTAACTGGTATGACTGCATTAGCATGCACATAACTGCCCCTGCTATTCCCTAACTGTTGTACAGGACTATCACCTCTCCCCCACTGAGTGACCGCAAAATACACGCTGCTGACAATAAACCTGTATTTAAGCATTTATGTATTAAACTACACATCTTACAGGGGGCACAATAACAAACAGCATTATGGCTAGTAGAAAGACAGGTCTCTTCAAGAATTTTTTTCCTACTCTTTCTCTGAAACAAGTCTGTCTTGGGATATAATGGCCAGGGGCATGAAGGCTGGTGCATGGTTAAGAAACAAAAAGCAGTTGTATAAATGGACGGCAGGAATCTTGCTAGCACCTTAACAAGATACACTAGTATTTAATATGAAGAGAGTTATGATGTTACCACAAGAATTGTCAGTGCTGACGTTTCATATGATGTATTTTCCAGGCAGGTAATATGTTTATACACACACACCCGCATAGTGAATACACCATGTATTTAATGCAATACTGGAATTTAACTGCGCTGAGGTTATATGCCAGCTTTTTAACGATGCACAGTAACACTATGAATGCCATCTGTTAAAACTGTGGTAAGATTATAGGCAGTTAAACTGCTAAATGTTATTCGCCTGTCTTTTTTAGTTCTCCCTTCTGTTCACCGAGGCTCACTGGAGCATGTGTAGTATTCTGTAACTCACTGAAATAGAAGGTACAGTATTCAGACTAGTCTGCTATCAGAGAAACAGTATTATTTTGTCATTTTTCCTAAATAAGTCTCAGAGCAATTGAGAATGATGCTACCTGGAGGTCACTGTTACTGCTTGACTCTCCAGTGATGGCAAGCTCAGAATTTAGGAACTTACATGGCATTACTTATTCCAAACGTATGCTTGCTCTTGTGGTATGAAGAAAGTGGTTAGCCAGAAGAGAAGTACTGGTTAAGGTCAAGTCTGAATTGTTTGAGATCAATTCCTCTCATCTCATCAATATTTTTTTTCCCAAGGGAGTTCTTCTCCAGAAAGACTGATGTTGTCTTCAAGTAACTGAGTGTCCCTGTGTTAACTCATTCCAGCTAGCTTAACAAAACCAACCCAAGGTGGAGTGAAAGCAACAACATTGTAAGAGGAAGGGGTTGCACTCAACAACAGCATATTGCTTATAACTTTTTCTTCTTTCTATTCTGAAGTAAAAGTCTAAAAGCTAGTGGATAAAAGGTAGTGCAGAAAAGTGGTAGCTTTAAGACTAAATTGAGTGATATCCCTAAAAATCAAGGACACTTATGGAGATTGTTGCACCCTTCTCACCTAAGAAATTTTATTTTTTTTTTTTAACCAAATAAATTACAGTCGCAAAAAACCATCCACGCTTAAATACCCATGTTTCCGCTTGAATTCTTCTGCCAGTTGTGTGAAAAATTCCCAAAAAGCTGAAACCTTGCTCTCTTTCAAGATATCAACCAATCAAACTAAGGTCTAATACAGAACCCATAGTTTGCAAGAAAGATATCGAATGTTATGTCACCAGAACAGGTTGTAAAATATAAAACCCCACACTTTTTATGTTAATTAAAGTAAAAGCTATATTAACACTAATGGTAAGCTTTTTCAAAAGCCCCAGTTTTCATGACTGCCAGAACTGAAGTTTAATGCAAGTCCACACAAAATGCAATGAAAGCCCATTTTTTCATACAGGTTCAAAGAAAAGGTTATTTGTATTCATCTTCCTTTTACCTATGGAAAGAGAACAAGACTAATATGGAATAAGAACACGGCTTCATAAACTAATTTCAGAATGCTCTAGCTACCTCTTCAGACACTGCAGATACTAGCTGTGCTTCAAACAGTCTGCAGATGTTTTGAAAAATAGTATGTACTACTTTTTGGAATTAGGTCTTCAAACTGCTTTGAGACACTGTCACTTAAAGCTGGTTATATTTTCTTTCTATTTGAGCCCAGTAAAGGGACACCTACAAATGTGAGTCACCAAAAGAAAACAGCATTTTCCAACAAGGTCACAGGATTTTCTCACAGACCTTGCCAGTCTACTAAAAAACAAAGGCCCTAATCTTTCAAATTTTAACATGTAGCCTCAACTTTATTGATGTGCATCCTATTGAAGGTAGTAACATTTCTTACAGTGGAAAGTATATACATGAATATTTACAGGATTGTTGCCTAACTATGCAGAGGGATAGCTTGTTAGATAAGGAGAGAAAGAAACAAGCACCCTTGTATTCATACCTTGGTATAGAAAGTGGTGACATATTCTAGCAAATTCCTGAGTGTAGTTTATATGTATGAAGTGACAGATCCAAGTTTTATAGGCTCCCTAATAAACCACCAGACCTGTATTCTGACAGCAAAAAAAACAGGCTTAATACTTGCTTGAAAAGCACATGCATGAAATCTTAAACAGTACTTGTACTTATGTCAAATTAGTTGATGATTCAAAGATTATGAAATCTTAAAGTAAACAGTACTTACATACACAACTTGTTATGTATGTGTATGTAAGGGGAGTGTAGGGTCTGTCTGTCCGCTAAGCTCCACAGCAGATACGGCAGATGACATAGCCTTCCTGACTTTGTGCAATGACATTTCTTTATGTAAGATGAATTCCAACCATTTCAATGTGAAATTAAATTCTTATATATCTTATAATTTTTGAATAAGAAAGTAGTTCAGGAATGCTGGACAGCTTTAATGATTAATGTTTGTGATGCCTATACATGTACCTCTCAAGGGTAAATTTTCTGCATGGTTCATTATTAATGGAAATTGCATGCCTAACTCCCTGTACACCATGCAGAAAATGTGCTCCTTTACATCTATCGTAATAGAAAAAGCAGGAAAATATTTATTTTCCTATTTTAAAATTATATTCAAGGTATCTCTGATAAGAAGCTAATAAATATGCAAAACAGCTGAAGAGAAAAATAAGTAAAAGTGGAAAGAGGTTCTAGCAACAATTTATTCTCAACACAATAAGGTGATTTGAAATATCTTAATGTAAATAAAAGCATTCTTTAAGGTTATATCTTCTTATACTTTCAAAACAGAGTATATTTTCTTTGTTTCTCCAGTAGTGATTATATAAGGTTATATAATGCATATTATGTACTTAAAACTACTATTAGAGAAGCAAAGGAAAAAAAAAAATCACAGATAATCTTTTTCCTACATTACTGAAACACATTGAGAAAGCGTTTCTAGAGAAAGCACGGTATAGAAACACAGTAGTTTATTAAAGCTTGATATGAAGGAGTTCCCCATTTTAAAAACATTGACTCTTGATCAGACAGGTCCCCCTTCAAAATACTGGTCAGTCATTTAAATGTTTAGTTTCTGAATAGTGTTGCTGAAGTCCAAACTAAACCTTCTCGCTGCCTTACATATGAAACTTCAGTCAAATAAGAGAGTCATAAAACATCTCAAGTTGGAAGGGATCCATAAGGCTCATTGAGTCCAACGCCCTGCTCCTCGCAGGACTACCTAAAACTAAATCATATGATTAAGAGTGTCATCCAGACGCTCCTTGAACTCTGACAGGTTTGGTGCCGTGACCACTTCCCTGGGGAGCCTGTAGTAAAATAAAATAAGTGTGAGTTAAGTGACATGAGATAAAAAAATATGTCATTTAACTGATATAAACTGCAATATCTCAGAAGACTTATCACAATATTAAGCATAGCATCAAAGATATGGCCTGGGAAAAATGTGGTTTTTTAAATGACTAAAATATTGTTTACGATATGAAATACACACAAATATACCATGAAAAATCAGATAAACAACAGTGGAGGGCAGAAAAAATTCCAAGGAAAAATAGTATTGTAGTAGAAACAAAGCAGCCTTGGAAAGTGGGATACTCCAGGACTAACTGGAAACAAAACATGATTATGATTTGCTTACAGAGGACTGGATGGGTGAATAATGATGTGACAAAGCCCTTGATAATGCAAAATTAATCAGAAGAGTCAAAGCTAGAACAGATTCCTAACAGTTACAGAAGAATCTCATACAAAATAACGTAGTAAAATGGGAAATGGAATTCAGTATCAGTAAATGCAGAAGAATGTATGTGTGGCAGAAACAAAAGCACCCCTACATATTATATACACACACAGCCCCTTCCTCCCCTTTCCCCCAACATATGTACACAAATACACAGAGATAGGCAATTTTTATTCAGGTATTGCCTGGTCACTGCCTGGTTTTCTATTGAAATGCTGATACTGTTAAGTAGCAACAAAGCAATATTAGAAAATATCAAGAAAGGAAAAGAGGACAAAACAAAACCACAACATGCCACTGTATAAATCTATGGTTGCCCACATTTTGAATACTGTCTATCTGTCTGGCCACTGCTTCTCAAAAAGCATACAGAAGAACTGGAAAAGATACAGAGCAAGTCATAGGATGATTGCAGGCACAATACGCTCTCTTACCAAAGAGAGATTGAACAGAATGGGACCTTGTGTAGATGAGGCGCTTAGGGACATGGTTTAGTGGGCATGGTGGTGTTGGGTTGATGGTTGGACTCGATGATCTTAGAGGTCTTTTCCAACCTTAATGATTCTATGATTCTTTTAGCTTGGAGGAGAAGAGGGAAGAAACATTTGTCCAAGGTGTAAGGAAATCATGAAGGAGTGATGAACTGAGTAAAGTGTTACTCACTGTCGTGGTTTAATCTCAGTCGGCAACTAAGCACCACGCAGCCGCTCGCTCACTCCCCCCAACCACAGTGGGATGGGGGAGAGAACTGGAAGAGTACAAGTGAGAAAAACTCGTGGGTTAAAACAGTTTAATAATTGGAATAAAATGATAATAATAATAGTATGATAATAATAATAATACACAAAGCAAGTGATGCACAGTACAATTGCTCACCACCCGCTGACCGATGCCCAGCCAGTCCCCGAGCAGCGGCCCCCCGGCCAGCTTTCCCCAGTTTATGTACTGAGCATGACGTCACATGGTATGGAATGTCCCTTTGGCCAGTTTGGCTGTGCCCCCTCCCAGCTTCTTGTGCACCTCCAGCCTTCTCAGTCGGTAGAGCATGGAAAACTAAAAAGTCCTTGGCTAGTGTAAGCACTGCTTAGCAACAACTAAAACATCGGTGCGTTATCAACTTTGTTCTCAGCCTAAATCCAAAACAGCTACTAGAAAGGAAATTAACTCTATCCCTGCCGAAACCAGGACACTCACCCAATGAAATTATCAGGCAGTAGACTTAAAACAAGAACAAGAAATAGGCTTAATACAAATAAAGAGTATGACTTATACCATACATTCAAATTTGTGGATGATTTTGCCACAGAATAGAGACAGTTGCAGAAAAAACTCTATGGAGAGGATGTTAACAAGGTGGCTTTGATACAACTTCCATCTCAGGAAATTCCTAAATTGCTAATTCCTAGGAAATGGAGGAATGTATCATGAGAAAGATCATCGTATTGTCAGCCTTGCCCTCTTTCACTGGACATTCACCACTGGCCATTGTTGAAACCAGGAGACTGAGACGGATGGAACTCTGGAATGACATAATTGGGTAATTCCCATATTTCTAGACTTGTACATGAAAAGTCAGACTTAATGTTCTTCCATTGGCTGCTTTTATTCAAGCCTGGACTTTGAATTTCTTTATTATGTATTTATTAACAACTTATGTCTTTCATCACTGTACAGTTAAGCAGTTGCTGAAACCAAGAGAAGTTGTCTACATCTACAGTCATAAATTAAGTGCATGCATAATACTCAACAATTAAATAAAAATTCTAATAAAGCCCATTGACAGTTCCTATCTGTAAATACTCGAGACATTTCTGAACAGATTTCACCATTATTTGCTAAATATGAATAGCATATTATGCAGTAACTAATACTATATCTCCATATTAGAGAACATCTAAATCTACTACCTATTGCAAACCTATTGCCTACCTGATTCCCAAGCTATCTCAGGACCTTTTTAGTATCACTGCCCGGAGGGTGATTCTTAAAGCCGCTAAGGGTGATTCTGTTAGATGTTACTAAGGAATCTCAGTGCCATCTTAGAATCATCCTATGCAGTTTTCAGCTCTCATATGAACAGGCTAAAACTGGATGTGTTAGCAAAGACAAGGAGGAAAAGCAAAACGGAAAATAACTTACACCTCTCATTAGGGCTTTGTATAACAAAATCAAGTAGAAAGAAGTACAGGGTATGGAACGCATTGATCTATTCTAAAATGTAACAAGTCAGTAACCATATTCTGTAATAAGCCACGTTTCTGGATGGTCTTCAGATGTAATCTTGTATAGACTATGCAGTCTTGAAAAACCCAAACAAATCCGAGACTGGTTTTGTTTTGTTGCTCTCTGGACATCTGGACTCTGGAATTATTTGCTTTCCCACTTTAAGTGATCTGTCATGTAATGAAAATGAGAAAGATTGGTCATAAATTGCTCTAATTTGGAACTCAGCACTACAAATCATCTTTACTTCTGCAGAAAACAAAATAAATTCAAATTTCTTATGTTGGGTAAATCTATATAACCACTTTTCATCAGCTTTTTCTGCTTTTTTTTCCCTACAGAATGAAAAATACTGTTTGAGACAACCCATATGAAAGTACTAAGTAGTATGAAATTAAACAACAGCTGTAACACTTGTGCAGAATTTAATCTGCAAAAAGTTGAAGCATCTAATCTTCCCATTTCAATTTATATCCTCAAACCTAAGCAAGGTGATTGAATGATGAGGTAATCTTATTTTTGTGATTTGATATGGTTTTAAATGTAAACTTTTTTTGCCATTTCTCTTGGCTATTCCATATTACTAGTTGGGGAAGTAGGAAAAGAATTAATTAAATCAGAATTTATTATTGAATCTATTTCTTCTACCTACTACCACTTGACAGAACTTTGTTTGAAGGAGTTAAGAGTATGGTCTTACTGTTACAGTAATTTATTTTTCTAAATGAGAAGTGTTGGTTGACTGAGAGGCACTGTGAATATTTATGTCAGATTCTCTGTGGAACCAGTCCAAAGACTGATGGCATACAGCAGCTAGCTAGATCCTCCATTCAAACTAAGACAGTCTACATACTGGGTTGCTGGCTGTAAGGAGCTTAACAGATTAATATTTAAAACAGTCCACAGCCAGCACACACCTGTAGCATTTTCTGTGAATAGATAGCAAGATTCAATACAAACAGATGAAAAATATAAACCTATTGTTTCTGTACACTGAACAACAAATATTATTCTCTCGTATTTTGTTTTCTGTTATTCAGGGGCTGAATAATAAAGCAGATATTTCAGCAAGTTCCAGCTAAAGAATAAACTCGCTTAGCTCCTAATCCATCATGTTATCCCACATGGACCAGAACATCCACTCACACGGAACAGCGAAGGGGTGTAACTCCACCTCAGTGGAACAATTCATGTAAAGGCCACAGGAGTTAATGGGACCATTAAAACATTTACATTTGAACATATGCTACATTTTTTATTCATTTAGTACCTTTGAAAGCTGTACTAGCCAGGAATTCTTGCATCACGCTGAGGACTTATGAAAAGGACACCAGGACAATAGACTTTCACAAAGACATCAGTAAAGCATCCTCGGCATTTTTCCAAGGCTTTGAATCATTAGGAAGAGAACTATTATGATGCTAGTTTTACTGTTATTATATTAAGTTTAATTATAAAATTAATAAGCACAAAATACAAAAAAGCAGCTTATCTGTGGATGAGAGGTACTGGCCGTAGTATATATGGATATGGAAAGAAAAAGTAAAAGAATTCAGCAAAGTTTCCATTTGAGTACATTTTTCCCCAATATAAACCACACTTTTTTATTTTGTTAGCTTCAAGAGATCATATAGGTAATGATATACAGCAGCTAAATTAATATATATTGGGAAAAAAGTTGGAGTTGGAAAGAGGTTACTAAAGGAGTGCCACAAGAGCATTACAGCCTATTTTGTTCAACTGATATAAGAATGAGAGGTAAGTTGCTAAAAGATGTTGATAACAAAACACAGAATGAAGAAGGGTCAATCAACATGAAAAAAACTCAATATAATTCAGAAAGTGCTAGAAAAATTCTCAGTAATGACTTATGCAATTCAGCGTAGAGAAGTGTAAGACAACAAGCCGAGGGCCAAAAAAAGAAAGGAAAAAAAGGACAAGCTTTTATACACTCTCTACCGTAATATGTTCCACAACAGTGAACAAGTAGAAGTTCTCGGGAAGCAATGTATAAAGTTTTAAACCTTTCAGAATTTATCTATTCAATGAGTGAAAACACATACTGAATTATGGACTGCATAAATGGATGCATCACATATAAGACAAGAAATTCTCCTGCAGTATTATTATAGCAGAAGTGTATTTGGATATTTTGTATAGCCCTTGTCCCTTTCACTAGAACTAAGAACTTGTGAAGGAAACCACCGGGAGGCAGAGAATCAAAAGTGTTTTCCATTGAAATACATAAGAGAATTTAGGTCTTACTTAGAAAAAAACCCTAAAAAGCAAGAAGAGAAACACTGAAATTCTTTGAGCCAGTTATCTTGAGAGACCTAAATAGCATGGGAATATTGTATTTCCATGAATTTTCTGATCTTCCATATGATTTCCCTACAGATACCAACTCATTCATACCGCTACACAACAATATTCTTGACTACATAACCTTCATGCAGAAGTCCAGTACGTTAACAGAAATTTAAGTACTATGCTACCTTCTCTCTTTTTTTTTTCTTCATATGGACATATCTAAGCAATTATAACTTGAAGTTTTATGAGTCATTCCTAATAGCGATTAGTTCTGTGACTGCTAATGACTGTCCTTCCTGCTGTGTCCATCACTACTGCCAGACTAGAACTATTCCCACTAATTTCAGATCAGCAAAAACATTTTTCTCCCTAAAGCATGAAACATACATAGCTCTAGGTTGTCATTTCACATCCTTTTTGGTCAGTCTAAATCATCAGGAAATATAAACTGTTCCTTTTCTGATTGTTTACATTTTAGGTTGCTAAGGTGCATTCCTGAGAACTTTCTTGAATTTCAAGTATCAGCTAGTGTAGTAGCAAAACAGATGGTTTTTCTTTTAATATTCCTCTTTCTGACATGTGCCACAGTATGACACTGGCTCTGATTTTTAGGCAACACTTACTATTTGAGGAGCCCACTTCATACTAGCAGGACTCCTGAAGTTGGAAACACTGCATACCTGTTTTAGAAATGCATAATTTGCCACAGTTAATTATTCTGATTTTTGGAAAATAGTATCTATACCAAAATCAACAACAACTTTTATCATTGAACGCTCTAAAGATTAGTTTCCTGACATGGAATTTTTAGACTACCAGAGGTCTGCCTATGCAGCATTTGCAGTGTCAGAATTTGAACACAACACATTCTATCCACAAGCTGCGCTCCTCAGATGGAAAGCAGAGAAATTCTCAACAAATATAAAGGAGCAACATCATAGTAAAAAGTAAGTAAATACTCAAAACTGTCACCAGATGGGAGAGAAGTTGGTAAATCCAAATGACAGCTTGATCATGGCCAAATTCATACCAAAAGAAGAGCTCAGCAATTTCAGAGAAATTTCTGATTGTTTAAGCATGAACTTCAGTGAAGTCATGTGGAAGGTGGATGATGCATCTGCGCATCGCTGGCTACATATTGCTAAGCCTTTTTCAAGTGGGACAGATACTAAATGTCAGCTGTATTATACAACTGACATATTCAGGACATGCTTTAACAACAGTCTTCCATAACAAAAGGTCACACAGACTTCACTTAGAAAGGCAAGTTCTTCTTAAAACAATGTAGAGAAATATCTAGTCTGTCAATACAATAGTAAAAAGACTGAATTGCACAGTTCAATGTTGAAATAATAAACAGTAATAGATGCCTTATGCACCTAAGAATGTAAATGCTAGACACTTAAAAACAGAAATACATTTTCCATATCAATTATTTCCTTCACAAAAAAATGTCCTTAGGCTGATTCTTCTTGTGCATAAACTTATATAAACTGGGAGTAACACCAGTGAAGTACAGGACAACTCGATTGCTTAGTTGTGGACTACTTATTGTTTCCTATCCACTAAATGTTCATTAATATTATTTGATACTGAATTTACAAATTAAAATCTCTCAACTGTAATGTTATTACTTTAATGTAAGGAAAGTGTATCAAAATTAACTGATATCAGTGGAAATTACATAGTAGACTCAGGTCAATATATTTCAAGACAATGAATTTACTTCATACTACTGTATGAGCATTTTTATGTCAAAATTCATGCTTTCGGAAATTTGAAAAGTAGAAAGAAACAGAGATGGCTATGTGTACATTCAAAGGCTAGATTTTCTTCAAGAAAAATCTGTACTTTCTGCAATAAAAGGAAAAAGCATTACCCATCTTGACTTATAAAAATTATTCTAAAAATTACAATCCAAGTAGATTTTGTTATATTGTTAATTTAATGAAGCTTGTTTGGATCTGATAGAAAAGACACACTGGATTTGGGAAAAAAGGCTATATCATATATATCCTTATATAAGCTTGACTACTTCTGACTCTGTCTAGTTTTATGAATGAAGTTTTAGGCAGGTAAGCATTGTATTTTGAATAAAACCAAGCTATAACTGGAACTGTCTTATTATCCATATCCCTATTATCTTCTAATACTTTTGCTTCTTATAAATATAAATTCATCTTTCCCTGATGGGATTATCATAGAGGTTTCTTCATGAAATGTAAATGACAACAGCACAAATAACTTATAGGCTTGTTAGCCGGTCTGCTACAAGTTAAGTGGGTGGGGAAGCTTGAGTATATGAGAAAGAGGACTGAATTTGGAAGCAGGAAGAGAATATGTACCCTAACTAGTTCTTGCCAAATTCCTAGGTCAGTGGAGTGGCAGTCTTAAACTTTGCTGTGAGGATTGCTATAATTTCTGCAGCAATGAAAGAGAGATGAGAGACACACAAAGTGAGAAGGAAAGAGAATCACCACCTGAGCTACAGATCCAGTCTGATACTGCTTTCAGAAAATAAATGAGATTCCAAACCAAAAGAACACAAAATTACCACTATAACTGAAAGAGGGCTTTTCTCCATTCAAAGGTAAACTAAAAGTGTTTTGTTTAAACTGCTCAGAGCCACAATATCAAAACTTCCATCCCACAATGTTCAACCATGTTCATACCATTCTCTTCAGGAAGATGCTAAGGAGAAAGACAGCATCAAGGAACGTGTGGTTTTTCTTACAAACATTTAATACTTACCTGTTAGCCTTAAATTCTCCCCCTATTAAGCTATTATGTCCATACATCTATTATTTGTTTGCTTTAAATTATATTTATTACAATTATTTTATGTTGTTCCTAGTGTTCCTGAATGCTAGTCTTAATACTCCTTGCCAGTTTGCAGAATTTTAATCCACTTTCCAAGATGCTCTACTTCTGGTCAAGTGCTGGTTTTCTTCAAACAGGGTCCCAAGTTGAACTTAGTCACAACTTGGTTGTGGCGACAGGAGAGGTCTTTCCAGGTAGTGATGACGCAAGCAGCATGGTGAGAAAAGGGGAAAAGCTTAGGCTACTTTCACTAGGAGAAGTAGCAAAATGCTTGTTTTCCTACTGAGACTGAAATAAGTATGAACTACTGCTTGGAAAATCCAAGATTTGATAGTTCTTGATTTTCCTGTGTTCAAAATAAGGGGGAATTTAACTCATTTACAAAGTCCCATAGTCTGATATCAGTGGAAATTACATAGTAGACTCAGGTCAATATATTTCAAGACAATGAATTTACTTCATACTACTGTATGAGCATTTTTGTGTCAAAATTCATGCTTTTGGAAATTTGAAAAGTAGAAAGAAACAGAGATGGCTATAGAAACATAGGGTTTTGAAAGCAATTTCATTTCGTACAAGTAACCTTCTGAAGGAAAAGTTCAGTTGTCGATGAAGGAAGAAAATTTCATTCTAGGTCCACAAAAGTCTTTGCAAATCTAATGCTTGCCCCCCTGCCTTATTTCTAAAAAGCACCAAAACCCCATTATACTTTCAATCACGAAATTGATACAATTCATTTCATTTGAAGAAATCCTTGTAGGTAAGGATACATATATACTACTGAGTAACAAGACAAAATAAGAATGGCTCTGCACAACAAAATTGTTCATTCTGAAAATATTACAAGTATATGGGTGGGTAAGGGCTCCTTAGACTAACTGTAGTCCAGTTTTGTGTATTAAACACACTTGAGCTGGTGAAGTGCATAAACTATATTCTCAAGCTTGCATTATGATTTAGTTCCATACAGAAGAAATCCAGCTTGTACACTTCCAAGACCACTCCATGATGCTACGCAAAGCACAGTAAGTGTGGATGATCTGGAGATTCACTGTAACAGCACGCAGGATCAAAAATAAAACACACCAATGTAAGCACACCTTAAAGTTTCCGAACAGTCAGAATTTAGGGAAGTAGTTAAGTGCCTGCATAGTTTTAAGCACAGGAATGGTCTCAATAGTTTTGGTAGAAAGGCTCTTACATTCATGAATGGCTAAGTTTTATATATATATATATATATATATATATGCTTTGTTAAAATACAGCCCAGCATCATTCTATGAAAATGGTTTTTACAGTGCAAAACCATGTAGATTTTTAAAATAAATGATATGTTCTGAAACTCAAAAACATCCTGCACTTTCTTAGTATTTATGTAGATAGTTCATTTATCTAGCTACTTGTTTCCCTTACAGAAGTATTTTCAGTGACAGATGTCTTGATGAAAAGGAATATGGCAACATCCTCCTCATCTTCTCTCAAAAGTATGAATATGCAGTTAATACCATCAGCTTGGTAATCAAATGTTAGAATGACTAAAAGGTTGGAAAAACAACATTAATGGTATTCTGTGGGTCACCCAACCAAGCCAACATTTTCTCTTTCTACAAAACCTGTGGAAGGATTATCTCACTCTTGTATGACGTGCCAAAAACCGTTAAAGACTCAAAACATTAATACCTTTGAATTTCAAGAAACTCAGGGAATGAGATAAGGTTATTTACTTATTTATTTCATCATCCATAAACTAGTATGGACTAGCATGGACCTCAGGGAGTATAATCAGGTAATTCATCCTATAGAATTAGTTTTAAAATGATAACATCCTTGTGGTTAATGTCTGTAAGCACAAAATACACTTCTCCAACTTTGCTACACCATACTACTGATCCATATAGCCAGACTATGAAACTATGAAAACACTACAAAATTAAAATGAAGACTGAGAAAGAGCTATTTCATGGTCATATTTGGAAGTGCAACTTATGGTCTACAATGACAAAAAACACACATATTGGGACAATTCAAAGTGTCAGAGACTTGATTTCTGTATCATATGTCATAGTAAAAATTGTAAATCTTCAGCCTTACTCATGACTGTAACCAACAGTGGATGACTAATTGTCATGGTTTAACCCCAGCTGGCAACTGAGCACCACACAGCCACTCGCTCACTCCCCCCCGGTAGGATGGGGGAGAGAATCGGAATGGTAAATGTGAGAAAACTCATGGGTTGAGATAAAGACAGTTTAATAGGCAAAGCAAAAGCCGCGCACACAGGCAAAGCAAAGCAAGGAATTAACTCACTGCTTCCCACCAGCAGGCAGGTGTTCAGCCATCTCCAGGAAAGCAGGGCTCCATCACACGTAACGGTGACTTGGGAAGACAAACACCATCACTCCAAACGTCCCCCCCTTCCTTCTTCTTCCCCCAGCTTTCTATGCTGAGCATGACGTCACATGGTATGGAATATCCCTTTGGTCAGTTGGGGTCAGCTGTCCTGGCTGTGTCCCCTCCCACCTGCCTGTGCACACCCAGCCTCCTCGCTGGTGGGGTGGTGTGAGAAGCAGAAAAGGCCTTGACTCTGTGCAAGCACTGCTCAGCAATAATGAAAACATCCCTGTGTTATCAGCACTGTTTCCAGCACAAATCCAATATAGCCCCATGCTAGCTTCTATGAAGAAAATTAACTCTATCCCAACCAAAACCACCACACTAATGATAACAACCAGAATTTCAATTAAGGTGACTTTATATGTTACTTTATGTAGTACAGATAAATACATTAGGTAAATGTAAAGCAGTTGTTGCACAGTATTAGTCAAAGATCTAACGCTCACTGGAACTTGCAACGTATTGACTGGGTCTCTTATCAGAATACTGTCGAAATGACCATCATGAAGATCTCACATTTTTATCAAATTAGACTGCCTAACCTCTCAAAGGAGTGGTGGAGTCCAACAGCCATAGGTTAGAGAAGCTAAAGCGATTCCTTAGAAACAGTATGAACTGCAAAGCCACACACAGCAAACATTTCCCTAAAATCCCTGGAGAAAACCAGGCCACAACATACTAGAGAGTGTAGCTCTCTCAAGGTCAAGTTAAAAGCCCTGGAAACTCCTTTGCCTTTCTAATTTTGGTACTGTTCTCAGTGTAAAAGATTAATGGTGTACTTATATTAAACTATGTAAAACCGCTGGATGTGATAACCTCCATAAAAAACTTGACATCGAAAGTTATACTTTGGTAAATATACTGCAGTGAAGGCCAGAAAATTCATGAACATGCTTAAGCTTGGAAAGAAAACTGGACCTAGCAGCTACAGGAAAATAAAGTTGCTCAGCAGTTGTTCCAGATTGTTCTAGTGCCTTGACTTGCAGTGGCTTCAGGGTCATCTTGAAACAACTGAGATTTTGGTCTTGATCTACTACTGTATTATGTTGGTCAGCTATAAAGGAAATTAAAGACAATGCTATACTCATTAACCTCTTGCTGGGTACGGAGGAAAGGTCCATTGTTCAAACTGCCAACTACTATAACTATCATACATTGAAAAGTCTGAAATGTTCAGCAATAATCAGCTGCATGAACACCTTGGCTTCTGAACTAGTTGCATAAGAATTTTTGGTAATGAAATCCATCTGAATTCTGTGTTTCTACCAATACTTTCCACGAGTAATACCTCATCTGCCATCCTTCCGCAAACATACGTGTACAAATCATATTGCAATTACAGATTAGGCTCATTCCTAAGGGAAGATCACTCTTGAAGTTGATTCCACAACAATAGAAATCTACTTCAAGGTGCAGGGACTGAAACCAAGTACTTGAGAAATCAAGAAGCTGTAAAATTTCTTCAGCAGTACTGGAGTACACTCAACTACACCTGAACAAGACATAAGAAAAGTAGATAATCTTTTAGATAAATGAAGAGACAATAACGCCACATACTCCAACTACTGCAAACTTCAAATTGTCTCATACACACTCATGGTTAACAACCTCAGAGTATGCTTGTATGTAGGAGGCACAAAAGGAATGAATCGCATCTTCCCAGATTCTGTTGAACCATTTAGTAAACTTGGTACCCATTTACAATCCATCATCACTTTTGGAAATGTCATATATGAAACAATTACGAAGAACAAAGAGAATTGCTACTCCATAGGTTTAATCTTCTTTAAATACCTGAAATAAAAATCAAGATTTTTTTTTTTTTTTAAGAAAGATAGGCATGTATTTCAGAATGCTATAATCATAATTACTTTTGATATGCTGAAGCATTTTCATATATCAAGACATACTTTGGAGTATGAATATTGGAAAAGTATCCATTCTTACCTTCCATATTCCTCATGTAGTAGGTGCCTGAAGAGAATGCATGAACTGAACATAAATAATATTTATGATTTTTTCTCTTCAGCTTACCTTTTATATAATAGTTATTTTGTACTGTTAAAGTGAAATATTGTAACTATTTAATTAACCTATTTTGCCCTCTGTAAAATGCAAAAGCTATAAATACAGAAGCAAATCAAATTGAGTTCTGCTGTAGGCAAGAAACCAGCCTCCAGTGGATAGCCTGCTGCTCAGATATCATTTTTTAGCTTCAGTCTTTATACTTTCACGGAAAAAAACTAAGGGTACACACGCAGTATAGTTGTACTTAGTGATTTTCCATAGTTTGGTATTATAAAAATCATTCTGATCTTAAAAAATGAGACATAGTATAATCCAATTAACTCAGGAAGAGAAGAAGAATCTCTGTTCTAAGTGAAACACTTCAGACAACTGAAACCCAGAAAAACAATTTTAAAAATGACATTTTGTATGTGTCCCTACTTAACACCATTTCCATACACAGGCTCTAGCAAGGGCTGATTTTCAGTCTAACTCATTTTATTCTTTTCATCTGTCATTTAAAAAATTACTGACAATAG
This sequence comes from Aptenodytes forsteri, assembly GCF_000699145.1. Taxonomy (NCBI): domain Eukaryota; kingdom Metazoa; phylum Chordata; class Aves; order Sphenisciformes; family Spheniscidae; genus Aptenodytes; species Aptenodytes forsteri. The sequence goes on along the minus strand of NW_008794836.1, from coordinate 2,333,612 downwards.
GCTACAACACAGTCCTGATATTAATAAAAAACTCAGGAAATAACTGAGACCCATAAGAAGCAAAAATCTTGATTTTTATATCATTATTTTAAAGTGCTGTTAGTACCATCATCTAACAACCGAAGTATTAATGGCAACCAAACACACTTGCCACAAACCACTTTTGCGATTATCAGAGAACTTAGATTTGCTTTAACAAGTACAAGCACCTTGAAAACCTTTTTATAGTTTCTTGTACTCCTCTATCACAAATATTTTCCTTTATAACTCTTGTATCTCACTGCATTAGAAACCTGAATTATGGATGCTAACCCGTTAAATCTCCTGCATTATAATTTTTCTATGGGAAAACAAATAATGCACCTCCTAATGGCTGCAGATACTGCAACATATATTTTCTTTTATTCTTAATTCTATTTTCTACCTAGCAGCAAACTGTCTGACTTGATTGTCCTATATCACAATGGCAAGTGATATAATGAAACACTTTACTGCATCGTTATGTAGAAAAGCACTGAAAAATATGCCATGTTCACTTCTTTGCTTGTTCATTAAACAACATATTAACAGGGCTTGTTATACTGCAGGTCTAGAACCAGAATTTCACCTCTGGTAGATTTCTACCTAGCAGCAAACTGTCTGACTTGATTGTCCTATATCACAATGGCAAGTGATATAATGAAACACTTTACTGCATCGTTATGTAGAAAAGCACTGAAAAATATGCCATGTTCACTTCTTTGCTTGTTCATTAAACAACATATTAACAGGGCTTGTTATACTGCAGGTCTAGAACCAGAATTTCACCTCTGGTAGATTTCATAAAAATAAATTTAGCCAACTTATAAATGTTTGTATTTCATAGATGTCTGTGATTCACATACATTTCAATATGTTCACAAATAACAATGTTCTGCTCAAAAAACAATTAGAAGTTTTACTTGCAAAATAATGTAGCAATTACAGTAACAAACACCTCTCACCTACTCTGAAACAAGAAGTACAATTCAACAGAGACTGACAAGTTGCTGTATTTTGCATAAGTCCTTCAGTTTTGTTTCTTTCCAAATATGCTTCCACTATTTTTCTTCCAAAGACGGGTGAGGTCAGTTCCATATTTTGGGCCAGTAACAAGTAGCAATGTAAGTCATTATTTATCTTAGTAATCGTAATATCTGTGTTCATTTGTGATTTATTGGCTTAACAAAAGAGATTCACACTCTTCAGAGGAAAAAATCCTGAAATTTTCACTGGCTTCATTTGTGGTGATTACACTTCTGAGATATAACAGATTTAAAAATGTTAGGCAAATATTTCAAAAGAGTAACAAAATCAAAGCTAATAAGCTAATACAAAAAGAAAGAAAAGCAAATAACTGGATTCTAATAAATGACAAAATAGATATACAAAGCCATATTAACATCACTATAATTGAAAAAATCAAAGACTTAAGAAATGCCAGGATTCAGAATTGCATATGCAACCTTAATTTGTCCTCGTTCTGCAGATACATTATAATGAAGTATTTAATTAAGATTAATGTCAAAGGTAACCACTAATTCCAAGTGGCCAATTTTCATTACACAGCTCTGCGTGTTCCTAGCCCGGTTCACACTGGCTTTAGGGTGTCTGCGGTACTTCACATTTCTGCAGATATGACGCTTTCGTATGAAGTTGGAAACTGAGAAAACGAGCATTAATATCAATTTATTACCACTGAAAAACATTTGGTTTAAGTGACTTACCTAACATGACAGAGGAACTCTGTGGCATAGTGAATCATAACCCAATTCTCAAAGGCATCATTTAGTTACTCTAAGACTGCCTTTGCCTCTTCTTTCAGTCCTCTGCCATATTGATTACACATTTTCCAATTTTTTTCAGCTAATGAATTAGAGATTGTATCTATCAATGTCTTCCTTCTCCCCAAACCCATGAATCATCCCTAGAGCTACTCCTTGGGTTGAGTGAGACCAAGTCTCTGTGTTATGCAGAGGAGGGGTGGAACAGGACAACAGATGGACAAGGCACAGAAGACGACAGAAGGAAGGGCTATCGCGTAGTTGTAGTTCACCATATAAAAATACAAAAGCAATACAAAGATTGTATAACCAACAAGTTCATTTCTTTCATTATGAACATCTCCTAACCGTAAGATCTTTACATACAGTACATGCATGTATTTCCCTAAAATTTATGAAAGTGAATGAGGGGAAAAAAATGTTATCACATTGATATCCGTCCAGATCACCAGGAGGCTTAGAGTCTTTAAGTCCACCCTACACCTTTTCATTTGAGCTCATCAGTTAGGGAGTAGTATAGTAAATAACTATTCCCTAGAGAAGAAAGTAACCTCATATATACTTTATCATGAATCCCAGATACGTACTAAAAGCAGATGCATTATGAAAGTGAGCTACTTGGAGTTTCAGGCCCTATAAATCCATCTGGGTACAGACATTTCTTCTTTTTGTCTTAAAACCTGAAGTTTTGTTACTCTCCTAGTCCTGTCTCATCCACCAGTAGCTACTTTTATCATTCCCCTTTCCATTCCTCTGGCTTCACAGCTCATGCTGCCGTCAGTTGTACTACTTAAGCCCTGATTTTCTTTTTCCATGCTTTATGTCTTTTTTTCTGCTCTCATAATTTTTTTATTGCCAGACTTTCTTTTCTGGTTCTTCATCACCACACAGTTTCCCTTTTTTATCTCTTTTCTAGTCTTGTCTCATGCTCCCCATCCTGTGGCTCCTTGGTCCAGTTTCTGTGCTCAAAGGTTCTCAGTTTGTCTTTGAAGCTCTACTCTGTTTTCAGATTTATCTTATGCTTATTTCCCAAATCATCTTCTGCTGGTCCTAAACTCCTTGCCTGGATGATCACACACTCCCTTCCTTCTGGGGTCTCAACAACACGTTTCCATTGCTTTGCTTTTCCTTACCAATAATTTATCTTCCCTGAGATTTCAACCTCAGTGTTATCCTAGCCTTTTTCATCCATTCAACATCTAGTCCTATTTTTACCATGAACTTCCATCATACCTGTGCTTTTTCTAGAGCTAGTCTCCCCAAAACATTCATCTGAATATATTTTCCCTTCCTCCCTTACCTATTTTTCCTCCTTTTATTTTGGGCGAGGTGACATCCTTTTGATTCTGCCTAGTCTCAGCACATTAAAAGACAACACAAATCTCTGAAACCAGGGACCTGGATCTATTTCCCACTTCTTGGGTACTGTGTTCTCCCATAGTACTCAAGCAAAGACAGACCCAGAGGTTACAGCAAAGTCCAACCAAGAGTCCAGATCATAATATCATGGTAATGGAGCAGGTCAAAGATCACACTGTGAAGTCAATCTGCAGGTCAAGGTTAGGATCAGATCCAGCAATCACTAGGCAGGTCCATAAGATGAGGCAGGCTAAGATCAAGCCATTGATTGAAATCTGGATCAAAGCATTCTATGACCAGGTAGGAGTAGGACTGAGCTAGAGACACACACTCTTCTAACACAGCTCAGCTTAAATAGAGCTTCTGGGCCCACGGGTGTGGGTGGAGACCCCAGGTGAGGTTGGTCAGGACCATTAAGGCTTATTAATGCCCTCAGCATCCTGACTGAATGTCAGGGCAAAAACTGGAATACACAATTTTTCATATTCCCTGGTTTCTTGTTGTCATGACCCAGACTGGATACCTCAGGGGGTCGTAGTGGTTTTGTGATTCCCTTGGGCTAAATTAAGGTGAAACGACACCAGATGATCGACCATTATGGTAGAAGCAACCTGAACTTGGATGGCAGGTGGTGTGGGTTCTGTTGAGACATGTATAAGGGAAAAAAGGAAAGAGAGGAAAAGGAGGCGGGGGGCGGGGAGAGAGAGAGATCTCACCACCCTTGGAACCCGCGATGACAGTTGCAGGTGTGTCAATCCTCCAGCAGTGGGCACACACGTGGCTCCTTGCAGTGGCGCCTTTTATAGTCCAGTCCCCACCGCTCGTCCACGCCGGCCATGCCCCTCAGGGAGTTATGTAGCTCCTGATCTCCTGCACAGGCACCCCGGGGGGGGGGGACTGGACTGGTCTTGAGAGGGTCTTCTTTCAGGTGGTCGTGAGCCCCTTCCTCAAATGAACTCTGTATGACCTCAGGCCATACGTGGTGCGTTGTCCTGCTGGGCATACCAGCACACGGAACTACTCACCCTCCGGCACGCTCTCCGCCTCCCGCGCCTCTCACCTGCGGCCCACCCTTGCCATGCAGACCACAACCTGGTTTGCCGCAATGTTTGAGATGTTGACTGTTTCAGTCTCTCACACGTGTTAAAGAGAATTTTGGTGTGCATGCCATGACGCAACCAAGTAGGTCTTCAGCAAGGGCGATCGTGGCATCAGAACTGTTTAGACACAAGCTAATCAGTCTACTGTTTCTGCTCCTAATTGTGGTGTCTACCATTACGCCATCTGGTAAAATTGCAATCTCATTGGTAAGCAGAGCAATAGTAAACCAGTCTGGCTGGATGGCTGGGTTTCACTGCTAGATCATCTAACTCTTAGGAAAATGTTAAGTAGAGACCGAATGTGCAGAAATTTTAAAGGCTATGATCTATTAAGTCAGTCGTGTGCATTTTTTTATTTCCCTGGCGCTTATGCCTTGGGCTGATTTTCACAGAGACAGTAAAAGAAATACTCTTGACAGAAAAGCCCTTTCAAGTCTTAAAACCTTTTTTTAAAGCATGGATATGCTAGAACAAATATCTTAGGAGTCTTTAGTATGGACAAAACAATGTATTTGTTCAGTTCTTTGAGTCTTACTCTGGATCAGCTAAAATACTTTGACTTGTATTTGAAAACATTTTCAATTAGGATGCACTAATGTGAAAACCTTAGTCTGAAAAAAACCAAATGTTGAATCTAAATGTTTAGAGCCTCCTTTTACATTACCAGAACGTGTGAGAAAATCATTGTAAACGTACTGGTGTCAGTAATCAAAGATGCTCTTAAGAAAGTAAAATGGATGACATTATGTTCTGCAGAATGAACAACTTCCTTCTTATTGAGTTTTCGAATATTTCTTTGTCACCTCAGCTGGGTGCAAGAGAGGATTTTTTCAACACGTCACATAATCAGTGCATAAGTAATAAAACACAAAGCAATTAAAAATCACAAAGCATCAGAAATAACAAAAAAGAAATAATTGGTTAAATAAATATTTCAAAGATGTTAGCTAGGATGTATTCTAAACTATATGTAAACATGTTTGTCCAAGCATATTTAAAACACAATTAGTCTCTAATTAATTCCATGCGGTAATATGTTTTTATGGCAAACTGTAATGTACATTATATGTACTTAAATCATAAGTAAATAAAGGTATAAGAGGTGTTAAAGTTATATAGCTCTATAATTTTGTGGTTTGGGGTAAGTAACTTTAAAATTTCTTAAAGTAGTTGCCCCTTAGTTGACGGTTAGAAGACATAGGAAAGCACACACTTTCGCTAATTATCAAACACCTAGGAGGAGGAGGACCTAACTAGAATGTATGGAGAATCATGTTACCAGCACCATTTTTTCGGTATCTTCATTCCACAAATTGTATGGATGAGAGGTCAGGTTATGAATAAGATATTCTGCTTCCACTCGCCATTGGTAATTCTCTTCTGCAATTATTTTCACCAACTCAAAGTGTACATTAGGTGCTTTTCAATAAGAATGATACCAGTTTGGTTTGACCTTGGTTCACTTTGCATTGGCATTGCATCGACAGTGTTGTTTTATAGACTTTTTTCTCCTCCAAAAGCCAGCAAAATATCTCACATTTGTAATTGCTTTATAAATGGGACATCATCCCACACATATTTTATATGTAGTAATAGCAGCATGCAATTCCTTTTACTTGGTTCATCTTACTAACACGGAACAAAATTTCACTGAATTCATAATATTGCTCTGGAACTGAGACATACTGTATATTTACACACCAATATGTTTTATGGAAATGAACACATTTCTTCTCGGGAGCATATTTTCAAACTTCAATTGCTCTTTACTGAAGCCAATTTTTTTCAAACAAAAAAAATGCAATGCGTTTCATGTCTATATATTTTTATTCACGCCAATATATTTTCACAGTTGGATAGATTTAACTAAATTAGTAGTTACAGTATTTGTTCAAACCAATGCATTTTTGCTAGCATCTGGTAAGTAAATGTTATCCAATTTTTTTTTTTAGGAATCAGCTTCAACCAAACCCACATCATTTAAAACAACAGCAACTCACCTCCACCACACAAAATTTCTCATCCAAAACAAACAAAACCCTAACTCCCCTGTTCCAGCCACTGAAGTATGGTAAAGGGGTAACGTAAAATGCAAGTACACAGACTTCAGTCAAGGCACATCTGATCCTCTGATTTCCACACAGGCCCATAACGGTGCACTGGGCAGGGAAATGCACTTTCTGTGCTGATGATACATGTTGCCTTCTGGAGAGGGACCCGACACGCTAGGGAAGGGTGGCCTTCTGGAGAGGGACCCGACGCCTACATGCTGCCACTTTCAGGTAGGAGGGGGCAAAAACAAGAATTAAGGACTTGCTACCGCAAGAGATGGCTGTTATCCAACCAGATATTTCTTCAAGGCTAGGTGGCAGCTGCATGAGGGTTTTGTCACAACATTTTTGTACTGAGCCATGTAAATAAGTCTCGCTTTCCAAATTACTATTTTAAATGTGATCGTGAATGTTTAGCAGTATTGCAAGTCGGGACAGAATCTGTCTCTAACTTCTGTCACTGCCAGGTTGCCTTCTCCATACCTTCTTTCCCGTGGGGCTTTTTTGTTGTTGTTGGAACTCTGCTATCATATTTTGACTACTTCTTCACTACCCTCTAGATTACACAAAATTTACTTAAAAATATATATTATAGAACATAACACAGAGCATGTGTTTCTAGAGCTATGTTTCACAGCTTGTAACAAAGGAAGTTTCTCTGTCCTTAAATTCTCTCTACATCTTCCACTGTTTGCTGAATTCAACAGAACCACAATGTTTTGTCAACTAAATAAGCCTTCCTCGGGTATCATTTCCCCTCCCTAATCACTGACCACTGACGCTATCAAGGACCATCATTAAAATCATGATTATCCCTTCAGATTTTGCTTGTCTTTCAAGGCAAACTCTAGAGGTAGACTGACCCAATGCAACACAGACAGCTCCTCCTAGAGGAGGTGGAGTTTAGCTTTCTAGAGAGAGGCCCAAAGTCTTGTTGATCAGGAGAAAAAAAGCGTGCAAGCAAATTAACAGAGCATGTAGTGGACCAGGACATGAAGCGGTAAGTGATCTGAGCCGTCTATCGGGGCTGCACGCAGTTTCATCAACTATTCACCGACACCTGTGACATCCATGCCGTCTAGAAAAGGATGGACAGGAAATAATTGAGAGGAAACAACTAAGAAAGCTGGCTGCTCTGCTAGAGGAAGGGTTTGTCTGTTAGCTTTTGAGTGAACACACCCATGAAAAAAATTGTGAGGCGGGAGAACGCAATGTAAGATCTGTGCTGAAAGTGTAGGGGAAGCTGGACGACCTGCTGTTTACCAATTCAGCGAGAGGAAAAACTCGCTGACTCTTTCTGAATGCTGCTTGGAGATTAAACGCTTTTGCTTTGTTTAGCATTAGTAGTATTTGTAAGTACCGCCTCGATGGACATCAGGATGACGCCGAAGAACCATTTTCTGGTTCTGGTAAAATGTTTACCTTCTGCATCTGGTTTTCAGCGTTGATCTCCTGTTGATATTTTAGGGTATTACTTTTTACTCTGTTCTGCAGTATATTTCCTGATGAGTCCCTGTTGCCTTTTTGGTCTGGAAGTAATGAGGCTTCTGGCCATTCTGTGCGTGAGCCCCAGCTCCTCAGACCAATTACATAGTTCTGTCCCCTTTACGTTAGGTTTAGACGTGAGCTGCCACTGAATGTCATAAGACGTGATACCACATTTACATAAGCTGCCAAATTAACACAGCTGCATTAATCAGAAGAAGTATGACGTCGTATCTGGCAGTTATAATGATTTTAATCATAAGTTTTTTCAGATATATAGTTGATCAAATAAACCAGGGGCTTCTGGTTGGGATTTTTTTCTCTTTTTGAAAAATGGACAGAAAACTCGTTTCAGCATACGCAGCATAAAGACCTCTTGATACTCCTCTCCACTGCAGTGGTTTATTGGTGGGGTTTGAACCCTGGGTTTAATTTTCTAAGGTTTAGTAAAGATTTCCGCTGTGTGATGAAGAGGAGTAATGCTAACCCCCGCTGTGAACCAGCTTCCTATCACCACATTGGTCGCTCATTTCGGAGCCACTTGAGCCGGAAGAGAATGGTGAGAACCGGCATGGTTCTGGTTGCGCTTCTGACATGGGATGTGATGTAATGTCCGTGTTACTGGGTTCTGGGAGGAAAATGTCAGCCGGTGTTTCTAAACACGCAGATCAGCTTTTCCAAATGTCCTAATCTGGCAAAGACGTGGAACCCCTGCGATGTACAGACGGGTGCTGCATTCCTACACCTGCCAGGGGACCTCTTTTCACAGGTTCTAATCGCTAAGCTGGGAAGACACTTGTGTCTTTCCTATAATGCTTCCTGGAACAAGACTACAATCAAAAGTATGTTTTGTCAAAAGTACAGAGCTGTCGGTTAACATAATTAATGCAAAAGCACTTCAGGTTGGATTACAGTCCTGCTTTAGTGAAGGGTTTAAATTACTTATTTTGTCAGAATTGCTTCTTTAGTTTCCTCCCCCAACCAAAAAAATGCAAGTTTTAAGCATTTGTTGACAGTTTTAGTGCTGCCTTAAAAATGACTTGTTCCTTTTTGCAAGACTTCTAAAATATTTTGAGAATCGCCCCCCGTTCGTTACTGCTTTACATGTACTGAACCCTAAGAACAGTGGTAAAACCTTTGCCTATTGTGTATTTTTTCAGTAGCAATAAAAAACAAGTAAAGCGAGTACCGACTCATCCACCAGAGAGAGACTTCAAATGCTTCCCTGTCCTAGGGGACGTTCCAGTGCAACACCTTTGATAGTGTTCAAGTAACCCGCTAAAGGCATGGAGATGTGCATGATGTTCATTTGATACAAAATCATACAAACGATAGAACTGTAAAATGTAATTCTGTAATTTGATTCTGTACGGTGCTTGGACATCTTTTGGAGATGGGGGGAACTCGTAAATTCTGATGCAGTCTCAACTGTTGCTAGGCATAATCATCACTTGCTAACGAACAAAGTGGAAGATAAGACTACAGAATACATAACTTCCCAGATCCCACTCTAGTGCAAGTTCTTTAAGGTAAAGTTGACAACTGTTAGCACTTCCTTAAGGATCTGAGACCATGCACCCTTCAGAGAAATGAACTTTTAAAGAGCTTCCCTCTCCTATAGGTACATAAGACTATTTTATCGCTTGTTTATCTCAGCAAAGCTCTTTGGTGTTAAAGAATGGGACATCAAGGTGGAAATTTAGAGAGGTACTGCGGAAAACATACTGCATCGTGTTGGAGAGCAAACCTCAATAGAAAACGAATGGAACCAGAAGTGGAGAATCACCTGATCATTGTAAGAGTTCGGGTGCAGGGGAATTCTGCTTTCTCCGAGATAAGGCAACACAATTCCCTCCATAGACGTTCACAGACAGGTCCAGCAACTTAAATTTTAGGTATTCTGATTTCACGAAGGGGTTTTGGCGAAGGGTGAATGATACTGAGCTAAACACCAAATACGCAAACATGAAGAAGTAGCCTGCCATCTTGGACTTCCTACATTCAGTGTCTTATCTTTTAGACCGTAAGCAATTTAGGACTACTAGCTGAATGCTACAAACTCTCCCAAAGAAAGCCTTCACACAAAAAACTTTCTCCAAGCCATTCCGAGTCCAGGCAACCCTGCGAAAAGTCCAGAAAGTTCCTTATTGCCATTGTCTGGGTACCTCACAAGAGGAGCTGGTCTTATTGCCACTGTGGTGAAGGTATCTGTACGTGTGTAATTCTGAGGATACAGGCGACTCAGCCAGTCTTTCATCTGCTGCTTTCAGGCAGACGGGAGGAAAAGCAGAGGGAGGAGAGGGCGCTTTACGCCTCCCTTGTAAGGACCAGAAGCAAACC
>NW_008794836.1:2306707-2319893 GCF_000699145.1 Aptenodytes forsteri | reverse complement strand
CTCTGGACTGACTTTCTGTCACCAATAAAATCGGGGCTGCTGCTGGAGGAGGAGGATTTGATCTTTCCTAAGATGCAATCAGCTGCATTCAGCACATCGCAGTTTTGAGAGTAAACCGGTGATTAAAAACAGTGATGTCTTTCACAGCACTTTAGGGAGTGTGCCAGGCAAAATGTAACTCTGTGGACTGCATCAGGTAAAAAACATGTTGCAAGAAAAGGGGTGTAATAGAAATCTGACTGTGACTGTGTGAAAATAACCAGATTGGGCCTGTCCTTGCAGATAGGGAAAAGCGATGCTTAACATGTTACCCAGCTTGCCCTCCGTGTGTATAAAACATCTCCCTCTTTTCAGTTTCTCACACAATTATTTTTTTAGCTCCTGATTAAATCCGCAATCAAAAATACTTAGGCACTCTGTATACAGCACTTAAGCAGAGTGCTGTTTCAGGAGGCACTTTTGCTGGGCACTATTGGGAAAAAAAAAAAAAAGGGAGGGGATATAAAGAACCTGTAACCTTCAGACAGGAGTGAGAGGAAACAATTTCTACTATCCTTTTCTCCTAAGGTAAAGGAGAATGGAGAAGAAGATGAGTAAATACTTTGTAGAAGACTGTCCTGAATAGTGACTGTATCTAACAGAATACCAAATTCTTTTAGTCCACCTTACAGTGCTACTTCATAAATGTTTTTTTTTTTTTCTCAGTTTCAGCCATTTATTTTGGCACAACTAGCAGACACAGTTACCATATTAGATGCATTTCTTGTTGGCAGCTTTATACCTGTATCTAAAAGTAGTTTTTCCTGTTGGCTTGCTTTGCTTCCCCAAACTGTGTTGTGAAGTGGCTCGATGGATTTGTTAGATTCCTCCGATTTTCTGTTTGTGGGCCATGGGATACACAGGTTTTTCGTCAGCTCTGTACGTGAATAAGATCTTTGTTCTGAGGATTCGAAGCACTTCTGGATTGTAACTACGGATGGTTCCTGTTAGTGAAACTGAAGCTAATTAAGTTTAAAGACAAGGTGACAAAGAGTCAAGCTGACGTGTGTCCTGTATGGAAGTGTGCCTTTGTGGCATGATCTGTGGAGAGACTTGCTTAAGGAATCTGTCCCGAGTATTGATGAAGCATCAGCTGAGGGAAGAGGACATAGAATAATGCTTCTCAGCTTGTGCGTGGAATAGCATTAACAGCAAGCGGTCCCTTCGGAAAGGAGGCAAACACGAAGTAAAAGAGCCCAGTGTCAGCTGCTTGCTGTGAAAGGGGAGCGATGGAGGTGGAAGAGGGAGTAATAATATGTTGAGCTGAGAAGCGGTTTGTCAGCGGAGTTCGGCTATGATATTAGTCTGCTCTGCCCTCTCCAGCGTTTGCTGTGAAAATAGTAGGATCTCTGTCTGCTGTTGTTCTTAGCTTGTGCACTGTAATGATTCTGGAGTACTTAAACGATGTCCCAAGTGGTTAAGCTGTTACGTATGTTTAGTCACCCTTACATTTTTGTTTCATTCTGATTGTTTTTTCCGCTTTATGAATTTAGCCTTCCTTAGACAAAATTTAACAGTTGGAGGACAGCATATATTTAGAATAACTCAAGTACATCATCTGAGCTGTTTTTATGTAACCTGAAAAGTAAGTTCTTTATTGTAAAGAGTTATCATGTGAGAAACTATAATATTAAAAATAGTTTTGTTGGATTCATAGTATACAGATACAGGTTAAGAATATCCTGGAACTGTAGCTGCTGTAGCCCCCTGCTGTGTGATAATGCAAATGGCATCTAATGCCTTAATGTGCTCTGCTTCTGAGAAGACACTGGATAGTGCTGTACGTGGTAGCAAATGATCTACTTTCAGTTCTCTGCCAACACCAGGCAAATCTTCTCAATATGGTTTCTTCAGACACTTCAAATGCTTGCAACCTGTCTAGTAATGCAAATAATGTAGGGACACTTTAATTTGTCTGAAACTGTGATCATTGATGCAACAAATCAGTGAAGGCAGATAATTGCTTACGGGTGAGACTCTTATTTTTCATAAGCCCAGATCTATTACAAGCAGAATTAAAAAAAACCCCAAACCAACAAACGAGCAAATATGCAAATGGCTACTTCTTAGATCATCTAAGCTCATTTAAGACAAAGTTGTCATACATTACTCAATATCTTGTGTATCTAGATTCTGTTTTGAATTTTCAGTAAGATTTCTGTTAGCAAAATCTTGGCAACCCAATGCTGTATGCATAGGGATTGTCTTGACAGCTAAACGTTATTACGCTAATACGGTATACAGCAAATCAAAAGCATGTTATAATTCTGTGAGGGTATAGACAATTGCAGAATAGAAAACAGTAGTTTTGATACAAACTTTATTTGGAATATTTTACACACAAGTTGAAACATAAAATGTGTCGCTGCTTGATGGTGACTGTCTTTATATGACTTCCATCAATCTAACCAAGGCTTGGTAGGCTTATTAGCTGCTTAGTTCTCAGGTTAATTCATATTTTATGGATTCTTTTGCTTGATTTCTTCATGTGTTTTTATTGATAGTCATCATATAGCAGTTCATGTTCAGTTTTAGAACATGAAGTAACTAAACAATCCAAATTCCCATTGATGACCTCACGCAACTTCTCTGAGAAATACACGAATAGGGATCAATCGCACTCATTTATCACTCTTACACTCAAGATATTTATCAAGTTTCTATCACCAATTCAACAGTAAACAGTTTTGAAGTTTCTCACTGAAGAAGTAACTCCACGGAAATGTTGATCAAGAGAAGCACCTCCATTGAAACAAATTTTTCTTGTCTACTTTCTTGTTAGTTCTCTTCTTAATTTTTTTTTTTTTTTAACTTCAGAAATGTAAAACAGTGAATCTCCCTCTGCTTTTAAGTGATTAAGTAACTGATAAGAACTGTATGTATGGTAAAGACATGGACATCAGGTAGTTGCCAAGACAATAACAGTATAACCAGAGTGTGGTTGACTGTGTTAAATGATGATTCCCCCTTCATTTAATATTTAAAAAGTAGAAATAGAAGATACTGTCATTGTCCTCTTAATGTCTTCTCCAAGAGAAAGAAGGAATACTTCAATTTTGTTTTAAAACATGAATCTAAAGACAGGCTAATTCTGTTAGACAATGGAGGGTCTTCTCTAGAGAGAATGCCACTGACATGCTTTTTAAAATACATATTGCAAAACAAATGTAGAATGGTAAAACTATTAGACGTAGTTTAGTACGTGTCTCTTCTGGGATTGCCTCAATATTAAGTATGATCTTAATGAGCATATCCCTTCTTCCCAAGGAGTTTTTGAGGTCTGTTTGAAAGGAAGAAAGGCGAGTATCAAATTCTAGTGGCAAGGAGTAACTCGTAAAATCGTGAATTCTTTCAGGAATCTGCTCCTGAACAACTTATCTTTTTACATAATGAAAAGAATCTTGAAAAGAATTATTCTGAAAAATGAATGTGGGTATCTTTGCAAGGGTTCTTAATGTTGTGGTTTTTTGTTTGTGGGGTTGGGGTTTTTTTGCTTGTTTTGTTTTTTTCTATGAACCTATTTCAGGATCTTTTTCCTTCATTTTATAAATGAAAATTAAAGACAAAGTCTAAATGTTTACAATTTCTCTTATGTTAATGCACAGTAAGCTCAGGATGGGTCCTTTAAATGTCCATACATAGGATACTATCATAATAGCATTTTAATAAGGGTGGGAGAAGAAGCAGAGAACACTTCTTTCAGTGACAAAACAGAGTGCTAACACTGGAGGCTGTGTATTGCATCTTCCAGTGCTCTCCTTTAATACTAATGTTTTGCATGTAGGACTTTCTAACATGGAGAACTTGGGACAGGGAAAAAGGATTTAGTGAAGAATGTAGGTAGTTATTTTTGTTGTAGATGGACTGGAAGACTCCCTGTTTCTTCTTTTAACAATGCCTAGTTATTGTCCTATCTTCTTTCCCTAACACCTGTAAACGTGAAAAATAAAATCATACTTGCTTCCTTTGCCATCTTTTTATTTGCAAAACAGAGATCTTGGGATCTATGTAAGCCTTATTCAGGACTGTTTTTGCTGTCTGAGAAGTTTGGGATTTTTGAGGGAAAGACTTATTTCTTTTTAACTATGAGTTGAGTTGTATTTACTGCTTTCTAGTTTAATCAAATGGCTCTTGGAGAGTGTGAATGCTTTTATAGCTTTCACATTTTAAGCAGCAGCGAATCACTATAGTTTTACATTACTATAAATTCATAAATTTAGCTTTTTTCTATTTTGTAATACTCAATTTAGGATTCTCCTTTTCTTCTTACATAACTGTTAAAGAATATTAACTGTCCATAGGCAGCTGCTCTTCAGTTTTAGAAAAATAATCAGTGTATAGTCTGGGTTTCTCAGTTTGAATCCCTAAAGCTCTTTCGGAGCTGAAGGTTTCTCTGTGTGTGTGTATGCATACGTATAAAGTTTTGTTCACATGGAGATATATTACTGAACTCCTCTCCAGCTTATTCTTTGTTCTGTGAATGGAGTTGGCAAGGTTTAGGTTTGTAAAACAGCGCATATCGTCATACATGCAGTATAGTGGTTGTCTGCATAGCTTTGATATTCCGTCTTGTCGTCATCTTTCTGTAAACAGTTTATTGACTACCTGTCTTTTTCTTCGTTGGATGGGAAGGATAATGCGAGAGAGACTGTTTTCTTACGTTAGAGGTGAAAATATTCTGGTTATATTTTAAACTTATTATATACCACAATATTAATCAAACAGTGATTCTAATCGTAGTAATTCAATTGTCAAATCTTAGCTAAAGTAACCTGAGTATGCTATTACATGCAAAAATAATTTGTGACTGCATATGAAAATACAGTTATGCCTTTCTGGCTATCAATATATAATGCATTGCATTATTGCCACTTCTTCTGGCAGAAGCTGAATAGGCCAGCACAGCTATACTGACCCTTCTAAGTCTTAAAAACTCTGTTTTTTCGAAGTTCAACACTGGAAACTCTACAACTGCGACTGGCTGACAGCTCTGAAGAGAATAAGGCCAAATTACTTCACAGCAGCAGTTGTCGTAGGCACTTTGGTATTTTCCATTTGTTCCAATATTTATCCCAAACTGACCTACATCTGCTGGATTATCAGTGTAACTTGACCTGCTTTTATTCCTGCTATGCTATAAGGCAGGGACGCTGTTCTGGTTAGTCCCTAACGAGGGGGAAAGCTGTACTAGTTGAAGCAGAAACAATCAATTTTTAGAATTATGTAGGGTTTAAGGTCATTGAATTTGCTACTGAAAAAATACGTTACCTTGCAGTACAAATTTGTTAGTACTGAATGTTTTTCCGTAACAAAATATCAAGCAAAAGCAATGAGGTGGTACGGACAAAATCAAGCTGGAGTATAATATTAAAAATTTCTTTTAATTAAAAGATTGTACAAAATATGTTCCAGTGTCAAGCTTACTTTATATTTATCCCTTTCAAAAGCTTTTTTTCTTCTTCTCTGAGTGTTAATATGTTTTTTTTTATATGTGAATTTAAAATCTTGATATGCTAGTTGGTGCTTCATTGTGATACGTTGATGGATGTAAGAAGAACAGTGAAGAAGTCTCCATTGGTTTGCAGAGTTTATACAGAAAAAGTAAAACTTCGTTTGATATCTGAAAACACTTGTTCACATTCCAGGTCATCAACTGAAAGAAATTTTTTATATCTTCAAATATACAAAAATGTCAAACCGCAGCTGTTTGCAAATTGGAAAATAAATGCAGTGACTAGAGATATTACTCACTAAACTGATTACTAATCAAGGATTAACAGAGTATCTCAAATCTGTGACAGGTCATGAAATAGTATAATGTACTGAAATATACTGTAGTATTTCTTTTACGTGAATTCTTTTGTTAACATCTAAAATAATAGTGAAAATGAGAGGACTTCTTTTCTGTATGTTTGGAGGAAACCTTAAACTAATGTTGCAATTTTTCATGAGTTTCAGCGACATGTGAAATACCTTGTTCATTAGAGTAAGCACGGCATTGCAGTTTCCTCTTAACTTTACCATTTTTAACTTTTCCATTGCACTTGCAGATTTCTAATAACGTTACTGATGTCTGCAGGCTTGTATAGTGTGGCCTTCTAATACTATGAAAAATAGGTGAGATTTGGACTAATATGGAGGAAGCTATAAGTACTGTCTTGTTTAATGATCATTTTGGTTAATGAAGAATGATATCTGTACAGTCAAAAGGGAATCCCTTCAATTTTAAATTAAAACCAATTGTAGCAAAATTAGCAACACCTAACATGGAGGAGCTTTTTAGAACTTAAGTATCAAGACTGACAATTACTGGGACATTACATATTAAAAGAGAGCGTGTCTTATCTTTTGGTGTAAAAACAAATTAGCAGTGAATTAGCTTTATAGGCTGTGCTTTCTCTAAAGGCTTGAGTCCCAAATCTAACATGTTACAGTCTTAGGATATGTCATGACTGCTGCTTATATAAACATAATCAAGATGATCTGTATTTGAACACAAATAGTGTATAAGTAAGTTAAGTATGGGCTAGCACCTTGACTAGTTGCCTAGCTTCTTCAGAACATTCTCCTTACTGTATTTGGAATTTTTTTGTCAAGTATTTGGCATATCTCTCCTTACTAATTATAAAGTTTGTGGGTTACAAACTGCTGGTTAATGCTTCTTTTTGGTGTGTAAAATGCAAAATGTATGCCATTCTCAAAGTGGATAAGTCTCATTCACTCCTTAAAGAATGGTGCAGAGCTCACATAATTTCAGTGTTTTCCCCACAAAATAAGTTTGAGTTTTAGAATTGGATGAGACCAAAATTAAAATGTTTTCTGCTTTCTAAGTCATCTTTGTTTTGCAAATTATAAATCATTATTGCTTTGCTGTGTTCTGAGTGGTGAATTCTGGAGGTGATGGGGAAGGCACATAATCAATAGAAATATATGGGCCATTTGTTTTTTATTTATGGTAGATAAAAACCTCAATGGCTTATAGACTTATTTATGGGATGTTCACGTATGTTTAACACACAAGATTAATGTAATTTAAAAATAGCTTGGAACATAAGATTGGTTTAAGTGACTAGGCTTTTATATATTTTGTGTAAGCAATACTTGGGGGGGGAGGGGGGGGCATAATTTAAAATAATGTGATTGCAGAATTTCCCAAACTGTCTTTGGATTTTGAGGAAAAGAGTTACATCAGATTTTGTACAGATTTGCTTTTGTCTGTTAGAAAAGCAAGTGATACTTCTGTTCTGCAAAACCACAATTTTTTCCTAATCTGATGCAAAATGGAGTAATAGGAAATCTGGATAAAGAAGGCAGTTGAACATGTTCTGTAAGAGGTATTCTTCATTTGCTGTGACATCTGTATTGCAGGATTTGGAAGTGCATCTGCACTTCCATGTTCATTAGATTATGCCTATTGCAAACTTAAATACACTAAATCCCAACAGGAAAACAGACTCCAGTAGTCTATATCATTTAAAGTGAACAAATGAAAATCTGCTGTTTAATGAACTTTAATATCATAGGTTTTTTTCTTTTAATTAGATATTAAAAACACTTGTCACTTGAACTTCTAGAAAGGAAATACCTTCAGAAAGAAATTTCAAAATACGTGACTAGCTGGTCACAGATAAATGCGGAGTAATCTCCCTGCAGGCCTTGTCTGCCTAGGATACCTGTCAAGAAAACCAAACTTTGTTTCTTCTGTTTGCTGCTGCAAGACTTGAAGTGTGGAAACAGCAATAGACCTACTCTGTATGCATGAAAGGGTTTCCCTTCTTAAGATTGTGAGGATAAAGGCCTCAAATTTGGATCCTATGTAATCTGTTTACATTAATGTGTCAGCTTTGCAGCAAGTGAGCTATGCCATGCCAACACCTCAGTGGCCTTCATGGATGATACGTAGGTAGGTAGATAGATGGGGGACAGGGAACGGGGCAACTTATTTTCTCTAGGAATAAAACATCCCCTCCAGAGTTACCGCAAAAGCCCTTGCTGTGAAAGACCAAGACATATATGAAGATTAGGCTGGAACAAAACACTATATGACTTCAGGCTGGCAGGATACAGCATACCTTTTAATCTTTCTCCTGGTATAACTCTCCACCTCTTCCTTTCCCCAGGAAATGAAGCACAACAAGTGAAGGTTTTAGGGCAAGTACATTCTGTGGAAGCTATGAGAGGACATCCTTCTCTGTACCTTGGAGGAGAAAATACCTGGGAGGGATGTGATAGGAGGCTTAGATTTTTTTTTTTTATTATTAGTGTTTTCTTTTCTTTCCCCTACTTCTCTCTACCTTCCTCAAATGTGTGCTAACAGAAGTGAGGAGGGGAGCCAGTGGGAGTCAGTCCCTGGCACTGGGGCCTGACTTCTGCCAGGGGCACCAGTTGCAGAAGCCTTTTAGTGAGGTAGTCATAAGGCTCTAGTCTCTTTCGTCTGTTAAGAGCCTGATTTTTTGCATCAGTACAGCATGGAAGACTTCTTACAGGCATTAGTAGGAAGGGTCAAATTTGAGAGCTGAAAATACTTTAAAAGCTACCATATGAAAAACAGTAATTTAGATGAACTTCAGGAGATTGATGCAAATGTGCTACATGAGATTATTTCAGTGTAGCTGCATTTCATTTTCCTTGTTCTAAGTTAGATAAATCAATTACTTGATTTGAACATTTTGTTCAAATGGAGCTAAAACACTTTGTAGGTGCAGTTAACTCCCATTTTCTCGATAATGTTACAAGACATGCTATCGCAATGTAAAATGCAGTACTATCCAGAATAGTCACAATATCAATGTCACTTCTGCTTTATTTCAATTAACAGCCCTAGAGAAAATATCTAGTGCAGTGTATATTAGTATAAGAAATCAGAGTTGACTGATGAATATCAATGTCAAAAGAGAAGATGTCTTCAGAAATAAAGTTCCACTGCTATTATGTCTTGTTGATGTGAGTGAGATCATAGAAAATGTAGCCTGTCTAGAAAAATAGACTAACTATTCTGCATGTGTAGCTATATGCTTATCAAATTGAAACACAGGCAGCTATGCTAGTAAAACCTGCTTAAAATGTCCGCACGGTAAGAGTAGGTAGCTTCTTAGGTGCTGCTGTTGTGTCATGGTAAACTTCTGGATTGTTCAAATACACATCTCCCATTCTCTAGCAGGGAAATGCTTGACATGAAAACTTTCAGTCCAACTAATGACTAAAATATCTACCCCATTTCTGAAAGGTTTCTGCTATTTGCAGAGTAGAAGAGTAAATACGAAAAAATTTGCATGAGCTATAACTAGTTTTTTAAACATGTTACTGAGGCTTTTGTGATGTCTATCATGAATATATTTTTTACATCTGGAACACATATACATACTATAAAGTGTCAGACTACTGTATGGGAGAATCAATACAGATACAATGTTTTTGTTGAATTAGAGAAATGGTCCCACAAGTAATTTTAGGGATGAATGAGCAATCCATTCAGTGTTTATGGTGCTTCAGAACAATATTTGTATTACTACAAGTCTCTAGCATTCTTGCATATGCAAGCTTTTTTTTTCTTCACAGAATACACTTGT
Source organism: Aptenodytes forsteri (assembly GCF_000699145.1). Lineage (NCBI taxonomy): Eukaryota > Metazoa > Chordata > Aves > Sphenisciformes > Spheniscidae > Aptenodytes > Aptenodytes forsteri. The sequence goes on along the minus strand of NW_008794836.1, from coordinate 2,310,285 downwards.
AAAGTATCTACATCAGATGCTTTAATAACTCCTGACAAACTTGTTAGTATTGTTTCCTATGGAAATGTGACAGATTTTATTGCAGAATACACACACATATGTGAATATAGATTACAAAAATAAATCAATGGATGATAATATTTGAAAACTTTTAAATAGAGAACTAGGTGGTGCTGTTCTTTCATCTTTGTAGCTTAGCTGAATTCTTAAGTATGGACTGAGGACACCAGGCTACTATTTTTCAAGAATGAATTTAGCTCTCTTAAATGTTTGAAGAAGTTACTGTTTCTGATTTCATTGAGAATGCTACTTTGAGAGCTAATAGCTGCACAATACAACACTTTCTATTTTATGTAGAAGAACTTTTGCATCCAACAAATGGTTTAGTTTTATTCAGCATGGTGATATACTTTCTTTTATTCTCAGTTTGAATGACTTATGAGTGAATTCTAATAATTTTTTTGACTCTTTACTTGGTTATATACTCAGGATTATTGGGTCAGATCAGTTTAGCATGATTAGATGCGTGAACCTTTGAATCCTTTTCCATTGTTGGTTTCTTAAACATTTTGGGACTAATTTGCTAACAACACAATGAGATCATCAATAATAGCTGGAAGAAATTTGTTGTAACTGTGTAGTAGCAGTATATAAACCACAATTAATTAAGCAAGAAAACCAATTTATTAAATTTTGTTCCATTTACAAAAAATCATAGATTCATAGAATAGTTTGGGTTGGAAGGGACCTCTAAAGGTCATCTAGTCCAACTCCCCTCCCGTGGGCGATGGGGCACCCACCACCTCTCTGGGCAACCTGTTCCAGTGTTTCACCACCCTCAGCGTAAAAAATTTCTTCTTTATATCTAGTCTAAATCTACCCCCCTTTAGTTTAAAGCCATTCCCCCTTGTCCTGTCGCAACAGGCCCTGCTAAAATGTTTGCCGCCATCTTTCTTATAAGCCCCCTTTAAGTACTGATAGGCTGCAATAAGGTCTCCCTGAAGCCTTCTCTTCTCTAGGCTGAACAACCCCAACCCTCTTGGCCTTTCCTCATAGGAGAGGTGTTCCATCCCCCCAATCATTTTTGTCACCCTCCTCTGGACCTGCTCCAACAGGTCTGTGTCTTTCTTATGCTGAGGGCTCAAATACAAAGTTTTAATTACTGTCTTGTCTCAATGCCATTAATGCTGTGATAGGAAATAGTGAAGCTAGACTATAATGAACTGCCTGGGATCTAGATAGATTTGTCATATCAGTGTTCAATGTTGCAGCAGAATAATAAATGTCTAATTAGAATCCAACTTCAGTATATAGCACTTTGGTAGAGAATGCCTCTCATTGACCACTGCTTAAACATGAATGTTGAAAGAACAGATGGAAGATAAAGAAATAAGGGGAAAATGTACTTCTGTGCTGAAAAAGTGATGAAAATGTGCTCTAGCTAGGTCAAACTTACGAATGTGTTTGCTCTAAGTAGGCAATTACTTATTCAAAAAATAAGCTGTAGCTGTTAATAGTCACAAACGGGGAAGTGCGAAAACACTTTTTCTCACAGTTTCTCTCCCGAAGTGCTGCAATGTAGAGAGGAATCTGAGGCAGAAAGTTTGGTTTGTACATTTTGATTGTTCATGAGTAATCATAAAATGCTTTTACTTGACTCAGATCAGAGATTTTGTAAAATACACAAATAATACCCATAATATTGCAAATTAATATCTACCAGAATTAAAAGCAATAATCCCTTTTATGTTGATTTTTGTAAGATTTCAGTGTCACAACTGTAGTTATTGTTGTTCCAGTGTTTGAAAAGTACCAAAAGGTCTTTTGATTTATTTTTGGAAACTGGAAAGAAACCCAAACCAACTGTAATTCACAAAGAAATAATTTTAAAAATCCCTTTCATTCCTGACAATCAAATATTCTTGACACTGAAGCAGAAGCCACATTTGTGTAGTATACTGTACGTGTTAATAGACTTTGTGCAAAGTTTTTGGTGTGTACCATTAAAAACTATTAATAAAAACTCACTGCCATAGTTAATTCAGTGCTTAGCATTTGCTTATTCCAGAATTGTATATCAGAGAGATTGGTTCAATTTGCATGGTTTAGCAGACTATTTACTTTTAAAAGGGATGCGTTAATAGATTATGCATTGCTAACTGTAATTGGGTACAAGTGTGCAGAAGATTCCTGAATGCATATTATAAATTTAAAATTATTAAACTAGCTTCCTCTAAGAAGTTTCTGCTTTCTCCCACAACCTGCAGTTTGGCTTGTGGATTAGCACATACTCATGAATATTTGAAGTACTGCATTTTTGCAGTATTTTTCTCTCCTTCACATAAGTGCTGGACCCCTGAATCAAGTCCTCCTATATGCAAGTGTCATCCTAAAGAAGCATTTGGCTGGAAAGAGAGAGAATTTATTTCAAGTAGTTACTTCTTTTCAATTCTTCTGATTCAAAACAAATAAAATAGTTTGTATACTGTATTCTACATGGGTCTGGGCTGTCAATAAATAAATGAAGGACCACTTCCAAGTCTTTCTGCACCAGCCCACTCCTTTCTAAACATCTAAGTATGAACATGTGAAGGAGTGAGGTGTTAGAGTCAGAGCTACTGGTGTTTTACTGAGAGATTTTTCTAAGTTACAGATGCTGTTTAAGAATCTAATTTAAGCCGGTTGCACTGAAAATGTCTTGTGACTTCTAAAACATTCCAAAACAATTTTTAGAAAATGGATGTTAGTTGATCCTCAGATCTGAGGAAGAGAAAGGGTGGTTATTCTTTCAAAACAGAGCAAATAAGAAATAAAGCTGAATTTTTGTCATCTGATCTGTGTAGATTCTGGGAAACAATGATTCTGAAAGCATCAGTAAAGCTCAGATTTGCTTTCTGAGTACATTAAAATAAGTCTAGGTTGTTTCCACTGCCCCCTCACCCGCCCCGTAGTACCAGTATGGGGAGAGATCTGAACTAGGTACTGAGTTTTAGGTAACTTTTCTATTTAAAATTATTCAGATCAGCACTGTAAGCTTTTTTTCCCTTAGCTTACATTGCAATGAATAATTTATACATGAAGTGCAAGATAACATCATATATAAGGTTACTTTTATAAGCCAAGAAGATACCACAACGTAAAGAAACCATAAAATATTTAGCATTTTTTTATTTGAGAAAATGATATATTTTTTTTTTTCTTCAGCATTCTTTGATTTCCAAGGCCTCTTATGCTTTGTATTCCATTTTCAGCTTTTGTTCTCTTTTAAATCTGCTCTTTCATTTCTTCTTCCTGCATTGTCTATGTTTTTAGGGCTTTTCGTTGTTCTTATGTCTGTGTGCTGACAATAAGACTTTATTTTCAATGTATTAAATCAGTTGAAGAAGAGGAAGTCTGAATAAACATGAAATTATCATCTGTCTCAGGCCAAAACATGAGGAACCCACTCTCATCTGAAACTTTAACCCAGGGTTTTCTTATCTCGGACATAAGACAAAGTAAAGTTTTTGTGGGATTTTTTTTTTTTTTTGCTTTGGGTTTTGGTAAGAAAATGGGGAGATAACACTAAAAATTAATGT
>NW_008794836.1:2288767-2306651 GCF_000699145.1 Aptenodytes forsteri | reverse complement strand
GATTTGGTTAAGAATAATGGAGATAACACTAAACATTAATGTCTAATTTAGTAAAATGCTTTCTTTTGATATTAGCAAAGACTTTCACTTTGTTTTCATAGTTTTTCGGTTGCCACAGTTACAGTAACTGTTTACTCTCAAATATTGTTAAAGCAAAACTCTTTAGTATAACTTCAGTATAGAGTATGACTTCGGTTTGATTTTTCAGTAGAACTTTAGACAACTCGTACTTCAGAGTTCAGATTAAAACTAAACAGATGTGTATAGAGAATTTAAAGTTGCTGTTAAACTCAAGGGGAAAAAAAAACCCAAATCTTTCTTCCAAATATGTAATTTAAAGGAAATGTTTCATATTTAGAGTAAACTGAGTACTTTCCCCTTCTTTTCCCTGGATCTCAGAACCTTTGGGTTTAACTTTTTTTTAACCTTGGTTCATCAATCCTAATTAAATTGAGCTCTAAGGCTGTAGAGGCTTATGATAATGATACAAATGTGTTTTTGAGAGTTGTTTCGTAGTGTTTGTCATGATTAATTCTTCCTGAAAACCTCTATCTGTTCATAACATTGCAAACACAGGGGAATTAAATGGAAATTACAAGATAGACACAAAATTGTGTTTGTGTACATCTGGCTATATCAAAACTGAATATAAATGATCAAGAAGATAAGGCAATTGTTGCATGTTATTTGATGAACCTAATTCAGTTACTTAGTTGATTGTATGTAAATATTCCCAATATCCAGGAAACAAGTTGTTTGGGTTTTTTTGCCAACCCCACCCCCCACCCCTGAAGAATTTTAAGTGTGTATAAAACTTTGCTGGCAACATTTAAAAATTCTAAAGTCCAACTCTTCTGCCATGAAGCCAGTTATCTAAACTGAATCAAAGATGATGATTGTCTCTTTTCATCTGTGGGGGACTGTATTATTTGCAATTCTGTTTATTTTCATTGTGAAACACATAAGCATTGGTATCAATGCTCAGATAAAATCAAGATTTTGTTACTGCAAAGGAATTACTTGTGTGTTGTCTATAATTTTTTGCAATTGCAGTTTGAATTGTAGGTATAGTCGATGTGCGTGCTGTATACCTGTTTCTGTAAATTCAAAGATGCAGTTACAGTCTGTGAAAAGTCATTCAGTCACACAAGAGTGTTGGCATTTTTTTCAATTTGCCAAGTGCATAAACTGTGTATCTTAAGTAATTGCTGTAGAGAAACCTCATACATGTAACAGGACCATTTTATCTATGCTTATTTGTCAGCACCTGCATCCCAGAATGGATATGTTAAATAAGTACTACTATTTTGCAGTTTGCACTTGTGCATGCTTTTAAATTTTCTGATGAACCCAGCAAGTCAAAACCTCTTCTCCCGCTCCCCCAAAAAAAGTTTGTTGAGATTGTGCAAGTACTAAAATGTGTTCAGTAAAGTGATATAATATATAAAGCTTTTAGCCACCTAAAATGTTGGCTAAATGGTGACTATTGGTCCTTTAAGTGTTTTGTCTTACTACTGGGTCTGCTGGCAAACATCTCTTAACATTTTCATTTTTGGGGCTTTCTCATCTCCAAATACCATGAGACAAAGTATAGAGTAAAGTTCTTTATTCTGCACTAACTCTTGCATTGAGCCTGTCTTATTCTACATTAAGTAGATCTTTTGAGTAGTTAAAGTTCATCAGCTTATAGCATATCTAGGTTATGAGGCTGAAAGTAGATCTCTCCGAACAAGTCCGGGAACTAGAAACATCATGAGGCTATGGCTGAGCTAATTAGCCTTGTGTAGTTCATCTTCAATACAGTCTTTTTTTCTTACTCCTGTAGTTGCAAACACAACCATTTAACTTTTTGTTAGTACATGTCCCTTTCTTCTCAGCGAAATTTTTTAGTATCAGATCATGCTATCACTGTACTAAACCAGATCTAGACATTAGTCCCGGTTTCTGTTTAAAATATTTGTCATAATATAAAGTGATGTAGCAGAAAGCTAAAAATACATGTTGAAATTCAGAGTTTTGAGTGAGATGTAGGCCAGCTTACAAAAGTATGGTACCCATTGTGGTCAGTAGAAATTCATGTGCAGAAGTTCGAAAGGAGTCGGGTTGTCTTTCTGTTATCTAAGTAAAAATGTGGTGTATCGTCTGCATTTATTGAATATGCATGTTTTAAGAAACTTTGTATTTTTCATCTTTTGATTTGCACTGCATTCAAAGTTAATAAATTAGGTGTCCGTGCATGAGTTATCTTCTCACGAGAAAGAGTGGGCAAAACTAAAGAGAACTTAAGTGCAACAACTGAAGTGGTCTGGAAGTGAGAAGTGAAGACTTATCCTGAAAATGTTTATTTTTGCTCTCTGTAAATAAAAGTCACTTCAAAAATATGTACTACTTGTTTTTTAAGTGTTGATGTCAACACAGCTGAATTATGGAAGACCTGTAGTTGAATAGAGTTATATAGTTATATAATAGACCAGTTAGTTGAATAGAGTCAGAGTTATGTTGTTCCAGGTCATCATGGGTCGTCTGGTTAATGCTAGATGTGAAAGGCTGTACTACACTCCAGCCTTTGTCCTACTTTCATGAAACATGTTCTTCACTGAAGGGACATAATTAATTTCTATGAAATGGGTGGATGTCCGCTTGCCATTCTTTAAATGCAACCATTTTAGTTAATTTCTGTTAAATTCTTTGTTGTTTGTAGCTGCAGGAGTGCATATTTTAAAGTTATGTTAAAGCTGTGAATTTCTTAGAGTCCAAGATAAGCTGAACGAATGGAAACAAAAGTGTCTAATATAAATATTTTCAGTACTCTTAAGCTTTTCACTTGTTTTGCAAGCATTTGAGATTATTAACCCTAAAAAAGGTAGTTTGAAATGGTAACAAACATAACTGTTAATGCAACCTCCGCTTTTCACACAAACAACCTAAAATTTACAACACCAGGAGGTCACTTGGAATGCCTCTAGTTTTGTGGTGAATTTGGTTTAATAATTGTTTTCTTTCTTTCTTTGAGATTTCTTTGTTAAGCAGTAATTCTCCTGTGAAAGATTAGGCTATTTACTAGCAAGGTTAAAGGGTAATACATCTAATAAAATATGATAGAATGAATTTTATTATGTATTTGAAGTACATCCACTAAATTTTCAGAGGTGGACTATCGTTTTTTATTATTGGCTTCCTTAGAGTCAAATGAGGAGAGCTGCCAAACCAGATCTTCTGAATGCACCTTGCTAATACTGAAGTTTAAAGACTAATCTTGCTGATTTACAGACCTGAGTGTGCACATATGCATGGAGTAAGCATCTGGGGAGAAGGATAAGATCTGCCAGGCTAGAAGACACCAGTGTAGTCATGTGGAAGAGGCTTCAGATTAAATCCCAACTTGGATCCTTTTCTTTCTCCTAGACAGTACTGGTCTCAGCAGCTAGCAACAAACTATAATTAGTTGAGCTTGACATGAGTATCCCATTTGAACACTGCTTCTCTGATCCTTGTGAGATAAGGGCATTTTTCCTCTTTAACATGAAAGTAAGAATGCCCTCTTCTAATGTTCACTCACCATGATTTGACCCTCAAAACTGCTAGATCAGATTCTTCTTAAACAGGATTCAAAGAATTAGGGAAGCACTAGGACTATCTAAGAAATGACAAATATTCTTTCTGACCACCTGTTCAGAAATCTGCTTCATTGCTGATAGTTAACTGGAAAAATCTAGATGTAAGCCAAAAAGGAGTAGAAGAACAGTTTGATACAGAATGACAAAATTCCTGGAGGGAGAATTCATGAGAGTAATGCTGCTATTCATTCTCTAACAAACCTCTCCTGAACTTGTTTCATATTTCCTTTTCAGAAGCTTGAACTTAGGACCAAGTTTCCTCAGATGATACCATGTTATCTGTAATATCTATGTAATTGTTCTCAAATTTTCCTAACTTCTGTATGAAAGAAAAGTTTTTAAGAATTTGATGCAATGAGGGAAAGGATCATAAAACCAGTTTTGCTTAGTCTGTTATAAACAAACACCCTTGCATTATTCTCCTGTCTCCCTCTTTAACCACTCTCCACCATGAACAATAAAAGTAAAGAAGATGCTTCAAGTTTGGAATGTCTTCCCCAGTGTTTTGCTAAAAATATAAACAAATGAAAGCAGGAAGTTTTCATAGCTGCAGCTTCTTTACTTGAAAAATAAGCAGCAACATATGCTGGATCAGTTACCTGAAATCCATGTGTGTGTGGAAGAGCAACTGAAATGGGAGTTGGCTTAAATTCATAATGACATCCTAGAAGCATTTGGAAGATCATCTTTTCTTATGGGACAAAAAAAATCTTTTTGTTCATATTTTCTATTTTCATGTAAGCTTGAAATTTGGCAATGGAGTTTCATATGCAGTCTTAGTTATAAGTGTGGCTTTCATCTGAGGTCCAGCAGTGCCCTTTCACAAAACTGTTAATGGCGAAGTCGTACTCTTGTAACTTTGGTTCAATTACTCTAATTTTGAGGTTGAACATGAGTACTTCCTGCACCTTATAAGGTTGCTTCAGTTGTCTTGGACAGTGCCTTGTCTCATAAGACCTTTCTTTGCTTTATGGCAAAATGCCTGATGGCTTTTGCTTTTTGGAAGGATGGCTTTGTATGTGTGTTGCAGTTTCTCAGAGACCACCTAGCCAAAGCACCTCCTGTGATGGCACTGATCTTAACATAGCTGCTTAACATATCCCCACCTTCCTGGATAGTGTTAGGTATAAGGAGTGGTTGTGGGTTGTGTGTGGGTTCTTTGAGAGGTGTTTTGTTTGGTTGGTTTTTAAGCTGTTGATTCTGTTACCAAAGTCTTTACCACGTTGCCTTTTCAGTCAGGAAATGGTGAATTTGGAGAGGTAGTACTTAATGTGAAACTAAGCTGCTGGCTGTGCTTGCACAGCTTAGAACTTTAGGAGCTTTAGAATACAGCAGAAGATTTATTCATTGCCAGCACTTGCACCTTCCTAACAACACTCAACTACGCAAAACATGTTGGTGTTTCTGGTGGGTACTTCTCTGTCAGCTGAGGAGAAATTTGGGAGAAATACTAAGGTAGCAGGCAGACAAACAAGAAGATATGACTAAACTGAATAAGCAGATCTGTCCTTCTGCTGACCACTGTGAACAGTGGCAAATAATTGCAAATGCGAGGAGGACAGTTAGCCAAAAAAAGGAGGGGGGGGAAGGAGTAGTAGAGCTGGTCAATGTTTCATAGCTTCGGTTTGGCTGAGTGGCATTTTTGTTTATGCCAACACAATTAACATCCTAAAATTCCAAATCTTCAGGAAATTATCTAGGTAGAGGTAGGCACAACTTTATTGACTTTGGAAATAAAGTTTGAGCATGGAAAAAGCCCAAGTACTGTAAAAAAGGAATATTGGACACATAGCATATGCATTTGGTACTGCAAACGTAAATATCTTTTTGGCACTTGCTGTTGTTTCTTGGCCAGATCATAGACAAAGGCCTAAAACAGATGAGCATTGCCTGATGCTCAGCTTGCTCCCATTCCTTGGTAGCTGCATTCACATAATAATGAAAGATATTATGGTGAGTTAAGAAATAGGAAAATGCAAAGAGCTCTGAAATGGTGGGTGGAAAGGAGAGGGAGAGAAGTAATGTACAATAATATGGCAGAAGGGAGATACACAGAACACGTGGTTTGAGGCACGAAGGGGGGGACTGCCTGCTGTAAGGTATAGGAAAATAACATAAAGAGTTTCCGATGGAAAAGAAATGCAAGGATCCCTGCTATGTGTAGCTAGTTTGGCTTCAATGCAGTTTAGTCATAACCAAATTGGAACTTAAAAATATTTCTTTAAGTTCTTCATTAGAATTAAGAAATCACATGTTTTGCGTGAACTTTTGCTCCATATACTTTCTGTAATAAAAAAATAAAATATTCTTTAGGGTGAAACATTAAATATCAATGTATGGTTATCAATTGGTTGGTTTTTTTTTTTTAATTGTGCAAGTTTGTTACCTTATTTCCTCACTTTTTTTCTATATGGGACCTCCTTAATAATCATGATTTACTTGTTTCTGTGGTTGGTTCTTCCTGCCTCTGATTTCAGAAGAACAACTTGAGTGACTTCCTCAATTCAGTTCTTACATAGTGACAGATATCTCATACTTCTATTCCAAATGCTGAGTGCTTGACTAGCCTCAATGCAGAGAGTGAATATCCCTCTATGAACAGAGCCTGTACGAATAGTTTTCAGAATATGCATCAGCACTAATCTGCTATTCTAAGCTGCTGCATAATATAGTCCCTTTTATGAACTAAGAATTCATTTATAAATAAGATTAGGAATTTTTTATTACTAATCCTTCCTTATTTTTAATGTCCACTGCTGCTGGATTACTACATTTGTCATTTACAGGCACTGTCACAGTTGGAGCTCACACTTGTGATTTTTAATTTTTTATTTTCTGCGTTGCTTCCAAGTCTTGAGCTGTCAGCTTAAAACAGGAAACTCTCTATTGCATGCAAAAGGAGTGAATAGCTACAGTTTCTAATTTCAGACTGTTTTATTGCTCCAGTGCTTTAAGTCATGAAGTTTTTTCTAGATGTTAAATTGTGCTTTCTCCCTATACTGATAGTTCTTCTGAAGTTTATCATCAGTAAATTTAATTAGCACATTCTTACCTATGTGAAAGTGTTGCTTATGAGAATGTTAAATGAAGTTTGTCCAACGATCAGTCTGAGGCTCTCCAGAAATAAGCAGAAGCTAGCAGAATTTATTTTCCATATGATATATGCAATATTTGCTGTCTTGAGACAATCTGAAGGTATTTGATTCCTACCTTGTATTTGTGGTAGAAAAAAGTGATTTTTTTAAAAAAATGTATCCGATATGGCAATTATCACACTTAAAATATTCTACAGCTTCTGATGCAGAATTTGAAATTTGCTTTACTTTTTAATCAAAATTCCATTTGCATTGCATAAAAAAAAAAAAATAGATGGAAATATTTTTCCTTCTTCAATCTTATTTCTATGTTCTTTGCAAGACTTTACTTGTTGATAGTTCTTTTTATCCTCCTTGTAAGCATGAATTTATTCTTGCCTTGTTTTGTTTTTATGATTACGTTTTTTTGTAAGTGTCCTTGTTTTCAACAGGATTAGGTGAAAATTGATCAGAGTAGTCTCCTGATGTAGCTATCTATTCAGTAAAGTCAGAAGCTTCTCCAATAGGTTTTTGGGTTTCTTCACTTTGATTATTATAGACAAAAATTTGTCTCTTTCCAGACAAACTCATGTGAAAGTGTTGAATCTAAGTATCTTCCACATTTCAGTGGGCTTGGTGCAGATGCTTTAATTCTTCATTTTGTCCTTCTGAAATGAAAATGCTTTATTTCAGGCTTGGTTTTGTTTATCCTCTAGTTTAATCTGAAATGCTTTCTAGTTGTTCAGTCCAAGGTTGTATTCTGCACTCTGATTTAGCTACTTAACAAAACAATGTGTAAGGTAATATAACGTCTAGTTGATACTTTGTGGGAAGAAGTCACAAATCCCATCTCAATCAGATTTCTTTATTCCCAATACTGGTACTGTATGTTCTTCAATGTGTATCTGGAAAGTTGAAAACTCTAGAAATGAATTAACTTCTAGTAGTGTCTGCCTACGGACCGAAACCACCAAGTTGTCAGCAGAGATTGAACTTAAAAAAGGAAAATCTCCTATAGGACTTCCAAAATTCTTCTATGTGTTAAAATCACAAAAGAGAGAAAACAGATGGTATTTTATTTTTACTATTCAACTGCTTATAAACATTTAATTCTGCCTTTGATTGACATTTTTAAATGTGGCTTTTGCAGACTTGCAGGAATTTTTTGTAACTTTGGAATAGCATGTAAAGTTACTTGACAGTAGTATAAAGAAATTATTGCTTAATATAATGTTAATATTTTTACTAAACTAAAGCTGTTTTTCACCTGGGAACAGTATGTTGGCATTACATTCATTTAACAAGACTTCATTGATTATTAGTGCATATAGTTTTGAAATGGATTCTTGACCATCTAGAGTTGTGTATTGGGTTTGCATGGGCAAGGTTTTGGTAGCGCGGGGGCTACAGGGGTGGCTTCTGTGAGAAGATGCCAGAAGCTTCCCCTATGTCCAACAGAGCCAATGCCAGCCGGCTCCAAGAGTCCATCAGCGACGGTGGTAGCGCCTCTGGGATAACATATTTAAGAAGGGGAAGAAGACTGCTGTGCAACAGCAGCCAGGAAAGAGAGAAAGATTTGGTTTTATTTCTCATTATCCTAATCTAATTTGATTGGTAATAAATTAAACTAATTTCCCCAAGTTGAGTCTGTTTTGCCCGTGACGGTAATTGGTGAATGATCTGTCCCTGTCCTTCTCTCGACCCGCAAGCCTTTTGTTATATGTTTCTCTCCCCTGTCCAGCTGAGGAGGGGAGTGATAGAGTGGCTGTGGTGGGCACCTGGCACACCACAAGTTGTTTAACTAAACAAATGTAAGTTCTAAAGTTGTAAAAGCTTCTCATGACAGAAATTGCATTAATGTGTGTGTGTATGCATGTGAGTGTGTATGTATAGTTTAAAAAAAATAGGAATGCCTGGTGTATTGAATTATGCTTGATTTTTTTTTTTTTTTTTTGGTAAGATGGAAAATATGTCTCGGCATCTTTTTACTCGTGGCAGTTTCACATAATGTCACTGAGGCTGAGGTTTTTTTGACTTACACTTTTTCCCCTAAAAAGTTCACAACTGTGAAGTTTAATGTTCATTAAGAGTAACTTTTAGAAAGCAGGTAGTGGACTTAAATAACTCTACTTGCATTTCTTCTATAGCATATAGATATGTCGTATAAGTAAGCATATGGGCATTAAGTGTGCTAATATTCTGTGTGCATATATATGTAAACTCTCCTAGAATATTTTATGAGCATGTTAGTGAACATTTAATCTCATCCGGTGCTCAGGAACAATCTTCAGTTTCTCCTTTGCTTAGTCAAAGTTCTAAAATGTTCTCTTTGCAGAGCATATTAGAGCAAATCTTTTGAAGAGTTTCATCAGAAACTACAGTGTGCTTAAGGCAAGTTAGACACCCGAATGGTTGCCTTATGAAATCTACTCATTATATGGTATTCAGACAGATTCATGTTTATCTACAAGTCAATTTAAAATTATGTTCTTTCAGTAAGCACCAAGACAATGGTTAGAGAAGATTTCTTTCCATCATAGTTAGTGAAGGAAGAAAAAACAATAGGGTCAGGTAACTGATCCATTTCCATCAGACTGTTTTCAAAGATTCACTTTAATGTTGGAGCAGACTAGAAAATAATAATTTAAAAAAGTTCAAAATTGTGGTTACTTGCTGTGTTTACCACAAAGGACCTCTTTTAAAATCTTAATAAATCCAGGCACACATTTAAGAAGTTATTTAACTTATTTAAATTATTAGACTGGGGCTGACAAATTAAAAGACTGAATTATTGTTTATTTTAAGTGTCAGTTGCCAGAAAGATCACTATCCTCCTACGTTGTTTCTAAACATTTTTGCTTGGGAAAATGACCAAATTTTTCATCATTTCTGACTTTGCCAGGATGCATTTGTTCTGCAACTTAAAGCTGTTAGATATGCTCTAAATACTCTGAAAATTACAGATCAGTTGGATGGCAGTGTTAGTCAGCATCTTCAGCTGCTGTGTCTTCCAGTAGGCTTTTTAAGGGTGACAGGTAAAGCGTGCAGTATTGCTCAGCTTTTGCATTTGGCCATGCGCCTCAACGAAGGTTTTCATTGTGGCATCCTTTTGTGTGCCTGGCAGCTCTGAAAAACATGGAGCGGCTCCGGAGGCAGCTGGGTAGCTCCGTCGTTGGGTACCTTTGGTTCTGCACTCGCCCATACAGGTAGGGCGGAGGTAGGGAGGAGGTGGCACAACCACCTTCAGGAAGTGGTGAAGGTTAGCGGAGGAGCCGTAGGGAAGAGGGACTGATGAGGAAACACTATGGTGCCGGCAGGAGAGGAACACAGAAGCCGTGAGGAAGAGCGTATGGCAGTGAGACTGGATCGGAGCAAGAGGGAAGAGAGGCTGCAGAAGTGTGTGGTGAGGAGACAAGGGTCTGTGGAATATGAACAAGGAGGAGGAGAAAGCGATGGCCATGGGCCTCTTTAGAGATCAAACTACGTGCTTGGAACTACTTACCCTATTTGGTTTATGTATTTTTATACTGTTATAATCATCAACATTAAAATGGTTCAAGCAGGAACACATACAAATAAAATGATGTATTGTTTGTCCCTTTTAGTGATGTAGCAACATAACCAGATGACCCTGGCACTGCTGAAAGTTTAATCCATGAGCTTGGAGTTCAGGACACAGCTGGAGTGCTATTGACCTGTGTATGTCTTTGCACTTGGATGGTGTTCTGGGATACTAAGATTATTTTGCTCCAATTTTAAGACATCTTAAGTTGTCTCTTGTGCTGCCTAGAACAATTTTACAGCTGCCAACATTTGCAGGTTTGATAAGGTCATAGAATTTGTTTTACCTATGCATTAACTTTTAAAATATTTCATAACTACAAATGCTACAACAGTTTAATATGTCTGTATATACTTTTTCATTATTTCAAATTGTGTTGCTTTGACTGTGCCACACATACTACAACAAAAATGCAAACTAGAAGTATAGTTGAATTTAGACTTTTTGGGTATATTAACACTCTGCTTTGATAGTATGATGGTTAACTTTGGTAATGATTACAAATACCTTAACTGATCAAGGCAATGTGCCAAATATGCGTGAATAAAAAAAGAACAAAACGTGTTTCAAATACAGATATTATATTATTTTGAAATACTTTAATATATTATTAAAATAATTGTATAAATATATATTTAGATAAGATTCTGAGACCTTACTTTGTTCTAAACTGTGCAGTAAACCCTGATTTTGTCATAGTCATCCAGCAAAGATCAGGAAGAACTGATTGAAGTCATAGCCTTCTTCCTAGGTTAAAGTCAGTCATACAGTCCACCTAGCTATTGATGAGTATTTTCCTCCTGTCTTTTGCTAAAACCATAAAATAAGGATTTTAACACTTTCTTCTTGGTTTAATCGTGGTATGTTACTGATTTGGTTTGTTTTGAATATAAAATCAAAATGCATTTTTCTTGCTTTTCCCCTGATTTTCCACCATGGTAAAAGGAAGGGAAACAAGCTCTGACTTTTGCACTCCTATCTCCTTGAATCTTGTGAGGTCTCCATGTTTATTCAATATTTATCTACCCATAAGCATTCAAAAGACTCCTGTCACAGCAAACTTTCAAGGTAATAACCTAAAGGACATCTTCCAGTAACAAACATTAGCAATTCTCAGCTCACTTTCAAATTCTGTAATCCAGGACACTCTTAACAAATATAGTCAGTAAAATAAAAACCGTGATCTTCACTCCAACATCATTATGACTTTCTTAAAAGGCAGATGTTCCATTTGGCATGCGGGCATGTTGGTATTAGTATTTTTCTGTTATTGGATTGGTTTTCTGACGTGGTTATAAGGTAGCAGCCTTCACGACACTACCTTTTATTTAAGTTTGTGTAGTGCTATTGCTTACAATACTTGATTCTGTTGATGATAACAGTTGACCTTAACGAGTGGTTTTTGACCTTAACAAGCTTTGGAACTTGTTGGACTGAGTGTATGCCTCCAGCTTCACAGAAAAAAAGTCGACTATAAATAGCATATTTACCCTTTTAAGCATTTCTGCACTTTCTAAAAATAGTTCAGTTCTGTTTCATCAACCCTTAACTAAATCTTTGTAAGTGTTGGGGGTTAGGGGAGGTTTACTTACTTATTTTTTTTAATTGGCTCCATGCTGGCTATGATATGTAAGATTTCTGTTAGCTCACATTAACTATGTACATTGAGCTGTAATGTACATTAGTTTAGCTTGGCTGCCTAGGCTTTCTCTGCACTCAGTGGGGAAAGAGGCTTCTAACTCTCAATTTCTAGATTTCAAGTGTGCAAGAAAAAAGCTGTTTATTTACTTGTCTTTACATCAAAGGTATCTGTGCAACCAAGAAGCCATGCCATTATTTCTCCTCACCTTGGCCACAAGTTCATTAAGCTCGGTTCTTACATAACCTCATGTCCGCAGGGATAAATTTGCATATTTCAAAAGTATTTTTGAAAAGGTTATTCTCCACAGCCTGCCCAGAGATGAGTTTTCATTTTCTGACCATGGGAGAAGAAGGAACAAATGGAGAGAAAGAGAATGTAGTCAGGCTGAAAATGGAGAAAATGCACTCACTTCTTTAGTTCTTCAGTGAGTGCAGAGAACTGAAAAGTGGCTGGATATGATCAGCTTGGTAAGAGGGCAACCGTATACGAGAGCTGCGTTTGCTGCATAGCTGCCTAACTTGCGTAGGAGGGGCTGACTTCTTCCCTTTCCTCTGGAAATCAGGATGGTAATCAGTAATAAGAAAATATTTTTAGAGTGGAAATAGTTCTCTACTTCTGTCTAGCTCTTTTCTTAGCTTCATGTCCGTCTTTTGCATGAGCTAAGAACACTCTTTTGTTATCCATCCTTAGAGTTTGTCTGAAATTATTTGTCAAATTTAGCAGTTAAAAAAAAAAAACAAAACCCAAAAAACACAAACCCCAAAGCTAACACTTCCTTTAACATTCTCCCTCTTCCTTTTTGGATATCTTAGATCTTTCAGGTGAAAGTGAAAAATATAACAGTAGAAGACATGGGCATGCTTTTCTACATGTCAAAGTAAGTCAAAGCAAAGCAAACTTGTTTTTTTCTTTCCCTTCTCTGTAGCCAAACCATCCAAAATGGCTGATTTCTCCCTCATCCACCAGTGGGGTATTTGGGAGGGGACAGAGGGCAGCTTATGGGATCCTTTTGTGAATGCAGCTTCCTCCCAGCTTATCAGAACTATTTTGCCAGTTTTATATCCTCTTTTAGCTGCCTCAAAGTTTATGGCCCATCTGTTGGACATAAACAAGCTAGCAAGTTCTCTTGGGTTATAAGAGCTGCCTGTCTAATTCAGTGGCAGTTCAAAGCAGAGCCTGTTATTGGATAGGGAGGATGTTGTGTGCAAGGAGTAGACGTGTACAGCATTGTAGATAGTTTTGTAATACAACAGATATTGGGGAGTATAGGGAATTTGAGTGACTTGTGACTGAGAAAAAGAAGGGGTAACAGATGCCACTGAGACCTTGTTCTTTGAGAGTACTGCACCTTAAACAGTGAAAAGTAACTTCCCAAGTTCTGTTGTCAAAATCTCTAAATCAGCCATTTGCATGCATACTTGCAGATAATGACTATCTTAAAGATCCTGTATAGAAATAAATGAGAATATTTTATTCAGTTTCAGGGCATCAGGATTCAGCAGGTCCATAACTTTTATAAAGTTGAAAAGTTTTTGCTATCGCTCACTAATGTAATGAATTGCACAGATTATCTTGCTCAAATTTAGCTGCAGCTCACTGGAACTCTGAACCCCAGTATGCCTGTTCTTCCCTATGCTGGGTCTTGCATACAGGTATTTTGACACTGTAAGTGTCAATGCTCCCTCTGCTGCATCTGTTGTCAACTCCACGTGCCAGCGTATTATTGGACTGTAGTGTAAGGCCTGGAGAGTTTTATTTATGAAATAGTCTGATTTTAATGTCAGTGTTGAATTTGATGGAAGAGTGTTTACTTGGTTCGAAAACTCTCAAATAATTTATTTTTTGAGAACAATATTTTTTTGCACAGTAAAATTGCTACATCAGAGTAGTTTTATGTAAGAAGATACTCCATATTCGTAAGGTAAATGTGATTATACAGGGAGAATATTGTGGCTACATATTAATAGGTGCAGCCAGAAGTGATAGAAACACAGAGCTGTTACTGATCTCTACTAATAAAATTATCATGCATGGGGAACATGTTGTAAGTCAAGAGAATAGGAATTCAATATTCAAGGTGTGGTTATAACCACTCTGTTGTAGTGCTTAAAATTGCAAGACAAGACTGAGCTGGTTTTATCACTTGTTTGCCCATGCCTGTACCTGTATTTGGCATGTTCTTTGTCAGCTTTCTCTGTTTAGAAGTAGGAAAAATTAGTATTTTTTTTTCCTAACTATATTCAGCATGTGTTTGCTGTGTAATGTGGTGGGGGACAGCAAGTTTGCCTGTGGCTTTTAGGAGCTGCAAAGCTAATTAATTTAAATGCTCAGTCTGCTCTGGTGCCTCTAAGTGGACCACTTCATTTTCTCTACTTGTAGACCCTGTTCATAGGTGTCAATTCACTGGTGTGGTAAAACACATTAACATTTCAAGTGAGGATTTTTTTTTAATGCAGCTACTGATTTGGAGCATCTGGGTGACTTAAAAAAATGTTGGTCGTAAAGTTTTTCTTTTCTTGTCATGATTTTCCACCCATTGGAATCAGGTTAATAGTTTTACTTCAAAGGTGCGGTTAGCATACATTTTCAAGGACAGTGTTAAATTGAAAAATACTCTGAACACACCCTTATCGGTATGTTTCTCTTTGTTCTCCTTCCAGATGTGTGCACACAGAAGGTATTTTCGGAGTTGCCTTAGTGTTCTCTTAGAACAGTGGGATGTTTCCAGTGAACGCTTAAAACATCTGGCTGTTGTCTAATCCTTCTGCAGACATCCCCTTATAAAACTGGGTTCCTACTTTGACACTCATGTTTATCTGAAACCGTATTTCACAAAAGGTTCTCAAACACAAAAAACCACCACCAAAAAGGTTTGCTTTTGAGGATTTCCCCGGGGCAGGCTTTTGTTTTGTTTTTTTGTTTTTTTTTTTCCCCCTGGGTTACAATCGGTGGCAAGTGGCAGATCTCTTCAGGAGCCTCAGCCTTATCCACTCTGGCTAGGGGCAGCTCCCCAGGGAGCTGAGGTGCCTGTGCCACACTTGCCCCTGACTACCCAGGACCCCTGAATTTCATCAGGCCCTCAAGGGAGACTGCAACAGAGGGGCAGCTGAAGCATGCGGACAGTGGCCATCACATGCTTCCACTACTCAAGTTTGGACAGTTGTGTATAATGAAATGGTTTAATTCCCAAAATTTAGTAGCATAAAAATTGGAGCTTTAAGGTCCTAATAATTTCTGTCAGTTCTCAATCTGTATTTAGAACATGGGAGGGGTGGATGAAAAGAAGATTTTTAAGCACATGAATAGTTACATTGAAAAAAATATTGTCAAGTTTACACAATTTGCTGTAATGTGATGTAGTTTCTTGGCTTACATTTAAAATACTAAGGTAACAATTTTTCTATACTTTCAGGCCAGCCTTCTCTTTTAAAAAAGAATTTCCTTAAAATGGGATTTGTAAAGGAAAAAAATTATACCTGTATTCCTTTTCCAAAAAGGATTGAGCTCAGTCTTCTGATTGTGTCTATTTTATGGAAGTATTGTGTATATATTGTGAAATACCTAGCTAAGTAAAAAGACAAACCGTATGTATCTGAAGAAGCTTAGATCAGAATGTGTACCGTAACAGTTTTGAATAAACTACTACCAGAGTTTGAGTTGTATGAGTATCTTTTTCCAACCTTTGTAGGCTAGCACTTGATACATAAAGAAGTGTAACTCTAGATGTGTGTAGTCTAACAGTAGTCAGTATTTGCCCACTCTGTAGCCTGTATGCTACCCCTTACTATGACTGACTGCTACAGATAGATACCTTCATTGTCTTCTCTTTCATCTGCGGTTCTCATTATGAAAATATCTGAGTTTTCCAAGTAGAATATTATAACTTTCTAGTCTGTGGGGCAAATGGTTTAATGTTTTGTGTATGCTCTATGTCTGCACAAATTGAGGAATGTGTATTGTTTTGACTCATGGGTGAAACAACTGTAGAAAATGTAGACGAATAACTGAGTTTTACATGCAGTGACTGAGCTCCTAGGCAGTTTTGGTTTACTTGGAAGGGATAACAGTTTTATGTACTTTGTTGAAGAGGGATGTGATCATGTAGGTGCTTCAAGTGCTTTGCCGTATCATGGCTTTTGATAGAAAGGTAGTGATTTCTATCATCACATCTTACTGTAAAGTAAGCCCTTCTTTTTTCCTCAAGTTCACAAGCTTTTATTATGTGTCGATAGTTTATTGTTTCAATGGACCATAGATTTCATAAAAGATCGTTTTCATGGAGGGAAAGATAATGTCTCATATTGAACTTATTCTGTGGAAGATTTTGAGTACTGGAATATACTTTGAATTTATTTTTAAATGCAGCTGTTTAACTGTTATACTTTGAATTTATTTTTAAATGCAGCTGTATTGAACTGCAGTGTTTATGAAGTAAGGGAAGAGAAACCAAACTTGTTAGTTGGAATTTCATTTGTACGTTAAAGACAAAATCGTAATGAAACTGGAGTGAGAACGTGTGTCTGTATGTCAGTAAGTCTTCCAAAAAAATTACTTAAGAGTCAAGGCAGGAAGTTCTATTCTGAAGTTAAAACTTGTAAGAGTTCTTCTGAATATATTACCTATATATTCAGTGTATTGACAGTGAACACTATTAGCTTTGTTATTGGGTCACTGTGGTTGTAGGTGATCTTTTTGGACACGTAGCTTTCGTATTTAGGGTTTTCAGTTGAAACTTTCAAGATTTTCTGAGTCTCACCACCCTTAAAAAGTGCTTCAGCTTGCTATCAGTTGGTCAAATAAAATACAAAATACAGATTAGTAAATTCAGTTAAGCTAATGAAAATGTGGAACTTGGGTACCTAGGATGTCTGGGATGCAGAAGTCAACATTTCCATAACCTAAAGAAATCACAGGTGCCTAAAGAAATATGTCAAGGATTTATTGTTGCATACTAGCAGACACACTGATTTCTCGTATTCATGGCTGAATTTGTAAATCTTGATTCAATGAAAATGTGGCAAGAATAATTTGCATATTCATACAAAGGCAAGCTTGATGCTACTAGAGTCTAGAAAAATCATTGCTTTAAGCCAATGTGCTTGTTTCATCTACAAGTTGAAGCAAATTCTGTATTTCAAGATTTCCCTCACTTTTATTGATTTGTTTTTGTTTTTTGTTGCTTAATTAGTTTCACTCTTTTGAGGAATTTCTTCTCACACAGCAATAGTATTTAAGCAGATAAAAGCTAACTAGAAGGGACACTTTGCAGAGGCTTACTTGAGGTTTTATATACAAGCCAGTTTCTTTGATCCACTTCCCAAATAGTTAGATCTCTCACATCCAGTGTGTAGGCCAAGATACAAGTGGAGAAAAATAAAAGTGGAAAACTAAAGTGAAACAAAGAAACTGTGCTTTTGAGGACTTCCTCATTTTGAAAATATTCTTTTTTTTTTTTTCCAGACAAAACAGAAATCATGTCTTAAGGTGTATGCTGAGAATGATTGATTGAGATTGTGAAATATGTTGGAAATAAAAATATTATGTAAAATAGTAGTGAATGTATTGATACTTTGGTAATTTGTTGAGAGTTCTCATAGCCATTATGTACCTCATAAAGCTGTGTCCAAATTCATTGCTGAATGAACATTAGTTTGGTACTGTTAAAGAAGGAGAGTTTGGGTTCTCTTATATACCCTAATAAGATGGAGAGAGATCTGAGTACTGATTTAGAGATCTGAGCTGAGTTTAGTTTAGAAAATTAAAAGGGGATTAAAACTCTGAAGAAGCACGGACTAAATTTACTTCTCCCTATTACAGAATTCTTCTGCTGGACTATTTTGTTATCCACCATGCAGCTCTACTGGAAGAGTCCTACACTAATTTTACAGGTAGATGCCAAACAGGTTGGGTTTTTTGTTATTATCCATGCAGCTCTACTGGAAGAGTCCTACACTAATTTTACAGGTAGATGAAACAGGTTGTGTGGGTT
>NW_008794836.1:2268616-2288753 GCF_000699145.1 Aptenodytes forsteri | reverse complement strand
GTGGGGTTTTTTGTTTGTTCTGGCTTTTTTTTTTTTGAGCACTTGGCTTTTACTATTCTGTGCTACCACTAGCTTCTCAGTAACATTGAGAAAATTTTTCAACTCCAGCTTCCAAAAATAGAAGATCATGTTGATGGTATAAGTGAAAATGTAGGCTCTAATCTGTTCTTGCTAATGGCAAATTGATACCTGTCTTTGTAATGGTGTATCAATTGGCCTTTGAAGCTTTCGATACCAAGTTGACTATATAGTATTTTGAACAGCTTTCTTTCATTTACTTCTGTTTTCAATATTCCACTTAATTACTTACTCAGACTAATAAATGGTTTTGTTCTTACATCCTGAAAGTATAGTTTTACTTTAATTGCTATATCTGATTTCACATTAGTGCTCAGTATCCTAGCAACTGAATTCCTTGGTAGTTTTTCCTTACTTCACCATTATTACTTCTGCAGTTTGACCGACCTTTTTTTTCCTTGTCTGTTACAATGCAAATCTAAACATGGTTCTGTCTAATCTGCCATTTGTTTCTTCAATAAAATGGAGAATATTCAGTTATAGAAATGGAGTCTAGATTAGTCAAGTCTATTGAAAACAGACGTAATGTGGATCTTCTTGCTGTGTTAATGGATTTCTATTCTTTATCGTTTATTCAGATGAGGTAAATGTAGCTTTTTGCCCTGAAATCTCTCTTGACCCTGAAAAACTGTTTTATAATCTTTAGTGCACACAGAGTTATGTTCCGCAAAATTGGCATTCACATTGGGGAGATCATCCTGACAAGTGTGTGCTTTCATCTCCAAGGCTGTTCATTTTGGAAAGTAAATGGAAAGAGCGCTATTATTTCTGCATATGTCTGATGTTGTAGCAAATAGGTTTTGTATATTGGATATCTAAATAGGTCTGTTGTTGGACTAAATTTTGGTTTTGTTTTTTTTTCGTTGTTGTTGGGGTTTTTTTTAAGATTTTGAATGTTTGTAATGGTTGGACATGTCTACTGTTAAAGTGAAATAGAAATTGTAATTCATTTAGCATCACTTTTCTTCTGGCTAGTTCCTTTAGAAAAGAGTACATTTTTTGGAGAAATTTGTTAACATTTTGGGGCTCTGAAATAGAAAACAAACATTATGCTGGACTTAAGATTAACATCAAGCTTGGAGAAAATAGGATTGGAGTGCTGTGCAGCTGGAATTATTTGAAAGTATGCTGGGGGTGGGGAATTAAAGTACAGATGTTTTTCCATGTAAACTAGTATGGATATGTTAAATACGAGAGTAGTGCTGACATGTTTATAAAAATAAGAAATACAGTATATGTGTATTTTTATACTGAAGAGAATTTAAAATCTTTTGTGCCATTACAAACTTAAACATCAAAGTAAATAAAATTAGTCGAACCCATGCATAATACTTGGTTACTGAAGTGCTCACTAATATGTGGATCAGCTTCAAGACTATAGCTTGCTTTATTGAATTTCACTCTTGGGCTGTAAGGAACCTGTTTGGAAATGACAAAGTTGACAAAGCTATTTCTGGGAATAGAGAGAATGCCTACGATACGTGATAACCTTTGCTAAATAAAACCCAAAATGTCTTTGGGAAAAAAGTACCTTGTTAGAAAAAGAATGGCTGTAAATACCTGTTCCCACAGTGTACCTGTCTTAGAGGCCGTGAAGTCAGAAGACCTGAGAACACTGGAGTTCTTGAGAATCCCTGTGGTCAGAAGGAGATGTGCAAAGAATCCAGACTGCACCTTCCGGCTGCTGCTGGGCATTGGGAGTCCTTGGGGAAAGCAGTAAAGGAGATTTAAATCTGATCTCGCAAATCTGCTGTGGAAAGGATAAGCCATCGCTTCAGCTTGAACTCTGCAATTCTGTGCTCTGCAAACTTAGAAATATGACTATAGTTTTCCTCCCCCCTCTCCCCACTTTCCCAAGATTCTGGATTTTTATCTTTGTGCGTAGTGTTTATTCATTACTTCGTCTTTTCAGTTGATGGATTGAATGCTTATGCCATTTAATGAGCAAAGTTAAATTTTTTGAGTCTTCCCAATGGAAAACTCCTTACCAGTCCCTTATCCTTATGCTTTCAGTATTCATCTTAGATTAAAAATACAAGATATTCGAAGAAAAAATAATAGTCATCAGGATATTTAATACATCTTAAATTGTTCTTTTTGCTAATGAAATTTAATGTGATGTATCAACGTATTTTCCAGGCACAAATGAAGAAAAATAGAGATCTAGTTTGTTTTAATCAATTTTTATTAATTCTGCCCTGAACCTCTTCATGATTTCAGCATGGAACACAAACACACAGAGCAGCAGACAGAGAGGAAATCTGTCTCATTAATCTCTTTTGGATGGAGCATGGCGGAGAGTCATTTAGGATGCAGACAGGTTTTATGGATAACATGCTGTCCATGTCTCCACCCAGGCCAGAAAGGTTTCCATATCCTGGTCCAAAAAGGTGCCAAGCTATTAGTACAGAGAGTGCAGTCAGAGAAGGGGTGAACAAAGTTTCCTGTTGTCCTGGTTTCGGCTGGGATAGAGTTAATTTCCTTCCTAGTAGCTGGTACAGTGCTGTGTGTGGGATTTAGGATGAGAAAAAAGTTGATAACACACCCATGTTTTAGTTGTTGTTAGGTAGTGCTTACACTAGCCAAGGACTTTTTAGTTTTCCATGCTCTACTGACTGAGAAGGCTGGAGGTGCACAAGAAGCTGGGAGGGGGCACAGCCAGGACAGCTGACCCAAACTGGCCACAGGGACATTCCATACCATGTGACATCATGCTCAGTACATACACTGGGGGAAAGCTGGCCGGGGGGGCCACTGCTCGGGGACTGTCTGGGCATCGGTCGGCAGGTGGTGAGCAATTGCACTGTGCATCACTTGCTTTGTGTATTATTATTATTATCATATTATTATTATTATCATTTTATTTCAATTATTAAACTGTTTTTATCTCAACCCACGAGTTTTTCTCACTTGTGCTCTTCCAGTTCTCTCCCCCATCCCACCGGGTGGGGGGGAGTGAGTGAGCGGCTGCGTGGTGCTTAGTTGCTGACTGAGGTTAAACCGTGACACCTGTCTTCAGTTTGGGAGGTAGGGGGAAAAGGCAAAGATCTCAGGATTTTTCTTCTATGAAAAGAATTACTGATATTTAACTACTTAACTGTGTCTCATCAGAGGTGTTGGGTGCTAGTTTTAGGTTAGCATCTTTATTTCTAATTCACAGGAAATATGTGAAAAACTATAAACAGTTGATTTTAAAAGGTTTTTTGCTTTGGTTTTGTTTTTCCAATTTGGGGTAAAACAATTTTTCCCATGTTTACTTTCAGGATAAAGAAAAACAACAATAATTGACAAAAATATTATGGAAAATACTTCAATACTTAACAAAACCCAACCAAACAAAAAACACACAAAACCCCAAACCTGTAGGAGATCAGAAACTACTGATGGAACTTCATGCTGTTGCCTGTTTCACATTGCTAATGGCAATCAGTATTTTAATGAGTAACAGTTGTGCAGCAGATGAGATGAAGGTGATATGCTGAAGAGTTTGTAGATTTTTAGGCAGTTTGCTCATAGTTATCTACACTCTAGAAAGCTCCCAGTTCTTCAGCCAGGAGCTGGAAGCCTTCATAGGCCAGGCTCCAGCTCAGAGGTTTCACGGGCGCTTGGGCAGAGGCACTCTCAGATTTATCCTTGGAGCCTGTGCCCCGAAGTGCATTTAGGCTCCCTATTCCAGAGAAAGGAGATGTGGAAACCTGGGCACAGAAAGGCTGTTCCCTGCCCGTTCACCCAAGTCGGTACATAATCGCTGACACAATGGCAGTCTGTCCTGAAGTTGCAGACAGTGGAAGCTAACCTCCCCCTGAGGGGGAGGTGCCCTGAAATTTCTGATTTCATAAAAGGTTAATCACCTCTGAGACGTTCCGACAGTATTTAGCATTTTCCAGAATTCCATTAGAAAATAACTAGCTCTATTTAAGAATCAATATTGAAAATGCAGCATATTACAGCTGTGTAAAATGAGATACTAAACTCTCTCTCCAAAGTGGAATATAATTTACATTACCTTTTTTATGTTATTGTCTGAAAGAAGCTAACGTATGCTGTAGCTACAAAAAGCGAATGTTCTGTAATGGATCACAAAGATATTTCATGTTCTCACAGAGAAGTAAGAACTGAAGTTTTGTGTTAGTATCCATATAGTCTGTATTCCTAATCTCCATTAAAAAAAGATAAGTCCAAAGCTTTGTTTCATTATTACATTACCTTTTTTATGTTATTGTCTGAAAGAAGCTAACGTATGCTGTAGCTACAAAAAGCGAATGTTCTGTAATGGATCACAAAGATATTTCATGTTCTCACAGAGAAGTAAGAACTGAAGTTTTGTGTTAGTATCCATATAGTCTGTATTCCTAATCTCCATTAAAAAAAGATAAGTCCAAAGCTTTGTTTCATTGAGTGTTAAGTTTTCTTATTTAGTAACTTTAATGGCCATTCCCCTTTTCTAATGATCTGTATTTTAGAAGCTGAAAGAACTAAGGAGCTTTCCAAGGTAAAAGGCGGGGGAGGGGGGGGAACCCAGCTGGACAGCTCCCTTGTAGTTTGGCTTGATAGTTAGGTTATAAAATAAAGTGGCTCTTAAGTACCTTTCTTTCCTTGGTGTGTTGTTTTTCCCTCCTCCAATATTTTGAGTTTATTGCTGAATTGACATGAGGGAGAAAAGAACTGGAGTGCAGTAACAGAATATCTAGTTCGATAGAGGGCAACTGAGTTCTAAAAGTGTAACGTTGGGGATCTTCATAAGGCAAAAAAAGAATTTGCATTTTTTGCTATATTTTTCTGCATTACACTTGCATTTTGGCTTTGGAGACCAATAGTTTGCTGTCATAATCAGTTTTCTCTTTGTAAAGTGTATGAATGCTAAATCACTATTATAAACCCTATTTACTGCTACTTTTCCAAAAAGTTAATGTAGAGGGGGAGATTATAGCCAACATCTTTTGATGTCTTACTATATGGTATTATAGAAATTCTTGACTGTCTGGGTTGGCTAAATATCTTTCTTGGCAGATGAAAGTCATCAGGAAATTATGAGTATACTTTTGGTTTAGCCTGCTGTCTTCTCTTTCTGGGCAAGAAATTAAAGCCCAGATTCCTAGAACAACACTGTTGTAGGAAGTAAGATATCTGAAGGATGATCTTTAGTTACTTGTCTAGGAGTCTAGCTATGAATGAAAATCAGTGTGTACTAAATAAACTTCCAAGAGATCTTCATCATACATGAAAAAGGACCACCACTTGAATATCTCAGCATCTCTTTCATGCCAAATCAGAGAACTCCCACCTAGGTCTTCAGCTGCTGATTGATAGATAGATGTCACCTGTCTCAGATAAGCCCTCTAACCAGAGGGCTTGGAGAACACTGCTTCATGAATTCCCTCTCTAGTCCATCTGGTTATAAAGTGTTTGCTACGCAATATTACAATTCTCATAGGAAGAGTATGAAGTAAAATAGCTTATTTCACTTGCTAAAAAAGCTTAATATTCCCTTGGTGAGACAGGATGGATTAAGACTCTTCTGGCTGGGTAATGAGTCTATACTTTACCATTTTTTGAGTGATTATTCAAACCACTGTGCTTTTGGGATTCTGTGCATCCTACTTAAATGGCACTGGATCAGCAATACCCTGTTCCCTTCTGCTTTCCCTGACAGTCTTCTGAAAGACAATAAGGTTCCTCATTTTACAATTCCATTTCTAGTGATAGCAAATTTTCAGACCTGTTTATCTGACAATGTTAGATTCTTAAGTTAGATGCTTAAACCTCTGAGAGGTTGTGGAATGAAATGTTCACTGTCATCCAACTTGCTCAGTATGTTTAAATTGCATACTCTGCTCTTAAATTGCTCTTTACTGTGAATGCTCTATGCAAATTGTACCCTTACTGTTGACTTGGACTCCACACTGTTAAATAATTGCAGTGTAAATGCTGAGTATCATTGCTCTGAAGTACCATAGTTTATCTGACTCTATTAAAGAGATGGCTTTTGCAAGTTTTAACAGTTTTCTTTTGTTTGAAATTAAGAAGTTCTTCATAATTTCTGAAGTTTTTTGGCCTGCCTCCATAGTTTTCTAAAAATTATAGTCTCCAGATTTTTTTTTTTATTTTTTTCTGAAAAAGCTAATACCTGCCAAGTAAAGTGGTATGATTACTCATCACTGGTAGAATAAAGAATTGGCTCAGTTCAATGCAAACCCCATGTAATACTAGTACAATGAGAGAAACAACAAGAGAAATTAGGAATGATGATATTGGCAGTTCAGAATGGCATTTGAAAATTCAGTCCACAGCTGGGATGTGTTGTGAAAAGCAAATTAATTCTGCGTATAGCCTGCCCTAAGAGTACAATCCTTTTGACCATGAAAGTGAATGTTCCAGGCTTATGTTGCTTCATGATTAACTCATTTGAATATAATAGTTTTGATAAATTTGCTTGTAGAGGTATTTTTAGTAGGTACTAGCAGCGTAAAAATAACAAAACAGTTTTAAGTGAGATTTCTTGTCTGTGAAATTCTTCATGGTTCCATACCTGCATTCTGTACAGGTTAGCTGTCCACCCTGGTTTGGGCACAGTGGAGAGATGTTGATCTGAAATTGCTTAAATGAGGGAGAAAGAAGAGGTCATATGAACTTCCTTTGAGAGGAAGAAATTCCCATCTTTGGGAATTATTCTTCCTCTTCTTACCATACTGAGTCTTCTAGACTGCTGATTACAAAAAAAAACAACCTCTCTAGCCAAGGCATTTAGATAAAAGAAGCAGTCAATGGGCTTCTGAACTAAACCCAGAAGGCTGATTCAAGGATATTTTCATTATTGTTTTGTTTCTTATGTTTTCAGCGAAGAGTATTTAATTGTCAGTATTTATGTTTCAGTTCAGATAATTTAACTGAATCTTAACTCTAGTCTTGTTAGGTGTTCATACTAGTGGCTTCCAGTAATTTACTGAAATGGCTTTAGAATTATATTTATTTTGTCATCTATTTTATGTAATTCCATTTGATCTTGATATATTCAGAAACCTCATAAACAATATCTTTGTATCCCAGTTGGTTGATCAAAAATAAGTATGAATGAGTATTCTGTCACTCTTCTCGCTTCCTTAATTCATACAACAATCTAAAACCATTCACTTTTTACATATTTTTTTAATTAGTTGGAGCTTGCAAAATGCGTCTTAAGTTTATGCAGCAAAGTCTTTTATATAAGAAATGCTCTATAATTACATTTTTCCAGTCATGAAAAATGAATTAGTGCTGCATTTTATGCGATGACAAATTTTCCTGTTTGTTCTAATTTTACTGAATAGCATACTGTAGCTTCTTGGCACAGCCTAGAATAACTCTATTGAGCTATGAAAGTAGAAACTGTGCTTAATACCAGAAAAGGCCAATACTGTGTGTAAACAATTAACTTACATGAAAACAAAGTAAAACAACGATGAGAAGGATGACATGGGGGAATTGGCTATCAGACACCAGTACACCAGTTTGTCTAGACAATTGGGATCAATGAAAGTGCTTGAAATGGAGCTTTAGAAGGACTGCTGGGCAAGTGGTACAGATAACTTCTCTTCTGGGAATACTAGTATATTCCTGTCTAACTTCCTTTTGACAGTGGTGAAGTAGGAGATGGAAGACATCAGATATAGTACTTTTTTCTTCATTGCTGAGTAATCTGATTAGAGACCTGGCCAAAGCTTACTTTTTTTTTTTTTTTGGTCCTATGGGAAAGCATTGGTTTTATTTTTTCCATTCCAGATGAAAATGGAAAATGCCTGAGAGACAAATTCTCAAAAGAAAACATATTTCAGTCTTGTCAAAACACTTTATTTTGATAAATACGCCCCCCGATATATTGTTTTTAACCTGTATTAAAGATTGGTAATCAGGTTGCTTACTATTTGATGTAGTTGGCTTGCTAGCCACGATTCTTACTGACACTTCCTTGGTTCATGTAAATTGTCAGATGGAATCAACCAACCATGTTCTTGCTTAACTCTAGAGAATTAGGAAACACTTCAAACCCCCCACCAAACTGGGGTTCACTGAACTACCTCCATTTCATGTAGCTTTCCTAAGCAGATCCTGCTAATAAGTGAAAAGAAGTATTTTAGACAGGAGAGAGAGCTAATAATGACTGTTAATCTAATTCCTGAATTAGATTGCTGTTCTGGAGCTGCCTTCTAATGCTCAAGTTAATATCTAGTTATGTGCTTTTCCTTCTGCCATGTGTATGCTTTTTGCCATCGAGCCACTGTGCTTCTTTATAGCATATATTTAAAGTTCAGAATGTTTTAATGTTTTATCCAATGTAATAAATGCATTGTGCAAACAGTACAGAATGCTTTCCATGCCTCTGTGCTTCATTCATAATGCCAGAGGAATCTCTTGTGAGTCACTTAATTCAGTGTTCTTACTCGTCAACTGGAAGGCTTCCTCAGCTTTCAAATCTGAATGCTGTGCGAGATGGCCAAAAGCTTTCCAAAAGTCAACGTATATTGCATTCACTGTGCTTCCCTTATCTGCATAGACAGTCATTTTGTCACAGGGGGAAAATAGGTTGGTCGAGCATGATTTGCTTTTTGTAAATCCAGGTTGACTGCTCCTGACTGACCTTTTTTACATGTTTTGAAATGAATTGCAAGGATTTACAGTCTATGGCTTATGCCTTTCTTGTTATCTCAGGTGGTTGCCTGATTTCCTTTTAAAACAAACCAAACCACAAACCCATAGTGAATGATTTTGGCTTTGTTTGAAAGCCTTTTGGAAATCTTTGTAAATTCCTTACGTGGAACATCATTAACCATGCGCTTGTTGTTCCTCACAGAACTGCAATATGTTTCCAGGCTTCTCTTCAAAAAAAGTCATGTTGACTCTTCCAATACAAATCGTATTTATCCACACATTCTACTAACTCTGCTCTCTGTTACGGTCCCTGCTATTTTGCCCAATGTAGGGATCAGGCATACGGACCTGCAGGTCCCTTAACAAATAATGGAACTGTTTTGTTTTATTTTTTAATTTTTATTTTTTTTTAAACAACTGTTGTTTCCACTTCATAGATAGGAAGATAATTTTAAATGCAAGTTTAATGTGCCAGCTGTGAAGGATTGCACAGCAAGGAATATATTGTGTTGGAGGCACAGATCCCAACCAACTTAAAGGTTTGTGTTTGTTTTTTTTTTTTAAACTGAAAAATATGGTCGAGCCTGCCTTGAGGGTCCATTATCAATTGCTGGTGCTGATCAGAACACTTATTAATATAAATATGATTCTTAAAAAGTAGTCCACTACCTGATTTAGTAGCTGTTCCAACAGGCTTAAGGTATAATACAGTGAAACGTGTGCTGCAGTTACCTAATCTTATTGACCAATGGAGGAAGAAAAATCTGCTTTAAAAAGGAAAGTTCACGATGTGCCGACTATGCAGAGCTCAGAAAAAGGTTGTTACCACAAACAGTTCAAGCAACACAGAAACAGTCATCTTCACAGTGTAGAACTTGTCACAGAATAATATAGCATAAACAGTTTTGTAAATATACTAGCTATAACAGCTGTGTCCATTATTATAATGTGACACCTCTGCTGGTATGTACAGTTTAAACTGAGTCTAAATGAACTGGATAAATAGCCAAGTTATGCGAGTAATTTGAAATTCTGTATGTGTTGCAAAAGCAGAGTCTCAGTGCAATTAGGTGCATGCCTCACCTAATGTGAGACTTCCCCCCCGCCCCCCCCCCCTTTTTTTAAATAGATCTTTTGTTAAAACAGCATGCATGTTTCTAGCTGAGCTTAATAGTTAGTCACTTGGGAATTCATGCTGCTCCAGCTGATGTAAATTCCTAGTCATAATCTGTAGGTGTTTTTCGACAGAATGTAAGACTGGTTGTGCCCACAAGAGTAGTCAGAAAAAGATGCCAAACGGCCCCCCCCCCCCCCCCCCCCCCCGTTTTTTAAATAGATCTTTTTTTAAAACAGCATGCATGTTTCTAGCTGAGCTTAATAGTTAGTCACTTGGGAATTCATGCTGCTTCAGCTGATGTAAATTCCTAGTCATAATCTGTAGGTGTTTTTCGACAGAATGTAAGACTGGTTGTGCCCACAAGAGTAGTCAGAAAAAGATGCCAAAAGAAAGTAAGAGCAGGGTGAAGATCTCTGGCGAAACTTCCCTGGAATATTATCCCAGTCTCCAGTAAATTATGATTGAGATACTTCCTGTGTTACAGGTGATGTTTCATCTTTAATTAGGTGTTTGGCCTTGTTCAGTCATCTTTATCATCTTCAATAGCTAAGTATTATCAGCAAACTCACTTTCCTATTCATCTCTTCTTTGAGATAATTTGATAATGGACCATCTAGTTGATATCTAGAGCACTTAATTGAACATCTCCAATTCCAGTACCAATCCTTGCAGAGCTCCACCAGTGACTTCTCTCTGCTGTAAACTATGACCATGTGCTACTACCCCATGCGTTAGCCAGTTATTTCCTCGTGCTGGATCTTATGCCTTGTGGCAGCTTTGTTTCCTTAAGCGCCTTTGGAGGGGACATTGTTGAAAGCCTTTTGCATTTCAAAGTAGACCTCTGTCCATGGCTTTTTGACACCTTGACAAGACTCCAGTAGCTTTGTGAGGTATCGGTCCTCTTTACAAAAGCCATGTTGATTCTTATGCAGAATGTCAAAGTTTAATCCTCAAGCCTGCTAACCTATTCTTAGTTACAGTTTCTACTAATTGGCTCAATAAATACATCAAGTTTACAGAGCTGTAAGTTTTCATAGAATATTCAAAAAAGCTTTTAGAATTGGATGTAGCCATATTTTGTCCTTTAATGTCATGCTATAGTTAGTAGTTCAGCTATTTTATCCTTGAGTTCATTTGGAGCTCTTGGGTGGAAAACATCTGGTCCTGCTCATTTGTTAATGTTCACTTTGTGTGTTTGTTTCATAGCCTTCTCTGTGAAAGTTTGAGCCCAGCCCTCTGAGTCCCTCATGAAGTAGGTGGTCAGCATGGGAAGCTCCCTTCCCTAATGACAGCTAGTGACTTATCTTCTGCGCGTGCTCTTATACATCACTCCTCAGAAGGTGCTACACGCTTCCTGGCACATTTCCTGCTCCCATTGTGCTTGGAAAAGTATTTACTTTTAATTTTTATAACTGATTCCACTAATGTTCTTTGGTCTATCTTACTGAGTTCTTACCTTAACCCACCAAACTTTATGGTGCTTCCTTCTTCTCATTTGTGCTATTTTGGAGAATGACTTGTTTCTGCTATCGTAGCTTACCCTGCTGCCAAGCATATTTTTGTGTATTCTCAAATCATCTTTGGTAACTGATATTCATTTGTTTTGGACCTTTCATATTGTTTGGGTTTTTTTGTCCTATACTGTCTGCAAAGATGAACTCTTTTGAGCTTCCTTTCAGCTTTTTTTGGACAAGTATCCTTATTTTTATGCAGTGCTCTTTGGGAATAAAAACAACAGCCATTAGAAACAGGAATATTGTTAATAGAAGGCAATGAAAGATGTATGTAAAACATCTTTTCAGTGCTAAGCCTTGTAGTTCAGCTGCTTAAAGCTTGTTCAAGTATTTAAATGGCACTTTATTCCAAAATGAATTAAACCCTGTGGGACAGAAAAGTACCCATTTTAACACATTTTTTGAAAACTGACTTTCAATTTGTGGTGAGTGGAATAAAAAAACAAATGTGCTGAGTGCCAAGGCCCTGAGGGCACTAACAGGCCTTAATTGCCCTGACGAGCATCACCTGGGACCCCAGCAGTACCCTCTGCCCATGCACCCTGGAGCTCCATTTAAGCTCAGGTGGAGCACCTGATACTGTCCTGAGTATGTCTGTCTCCAGCCCTGTGCCTGGCTGGTCCTGAATCATCAGTGGGATTTCCCAGATGGATCTTGGCTCATTCCTTTGCCTACTGCTCACTGGGACCTGCTGGTGAAACCTGTCACTGTCACCTTGTGGCTCTGCTCAACCTGCTCAGATACTTCAGGGCTCCTCTGCTGAGGAGCCACCACTTGTGCTGGGGTCGTCCATGGCTCCCTGCTTGTGGAGCAGCCCTGCTCTTGCTGCTCCCTGACAGTGAGATTGGTGAAGTTTAGAGATTTAGGGGTTAAGATTTAAAGTAACTGAACCAGTATTAAAGATTGTTTCTTCTAGTTATCAAGGAAGATACACTGAATAGCAGGTGGGGTTTTTTTCTCTCTCTCTTTTTTTTTTTTTTTTTTTAAAGTAATGATGTGGTACATACTGCAAATAAGCAGCGATGGCATAGCATTCTGTGTCCTGTGATCTGATTAGTCTCTTTTCCTTAGTTTCTCTCCTGCAAGCTGCAGACACGGAAGCTTGGCACACTTTCAGTTCTCACTATGGAAGCCTGGTGTGCAGATCTTCTAGTAGCTTTAGCATTGTTACAAATTAACTTATTCTTTTCAGAAATTTAACTGAAAATCTGTCATGTACCCATACTTTCAAGGGGCACTGTCAATGAGTTCATTCATTTTGGTTTCTCATTTTTCTTCCTTTCATTGTCTATTTTTGTAGCTTCTGGTTGTTACATAAATGAAGAGGCTCTTCTGGTAATTTGGTGAAGAAAGACAATTATGTTCTAGATGTAAATTTTATGGTTTTTTTTCTTTTTGGTTTAGCTTTTTTAAGCTTTGCATGACACCTTGGAAAAGATCAGTAGTTACAGAAAAGGTTCTAGGCATTGGTGAGACATGCCCACCTGATGTGGGAAAAGCAGAAGCAGGAACGTGTGATTCATGGAGTCCTGTTAGCTGAGTAGTGAGAGTAACAGGTTCAACAATGTCCATTATTTAGAACAGGTGAGCAGAGGCACTGATACAGCCTACATAGTATCTCCAGTCTTACCTCGGCGCATTCTGACAGTGCAGTGCAAGGACTGTTTTCCTCTTTATAAAGACACTGGCAAGGGTTTCAGCAGCTTAAAACTCAGAACTAGTATTTTTAATGGATAGTATCTGTTATGTAAATATTTTTTTTTTCCTTAAGCAATGCCACATAAATTGAATTATTCTGTTCTGTACATGATACTGTATTGTATAATATAGTTATATGTTATATTATGGGCAGACATGAGACAGATGCTCTCTGTTCTTAAAGTCAACTGTAAGCAATGCACGTTTAAGCTAATGCATCCTGTCTTTCAGCAACAATTACAGCTTTGGGTTCAACATTGTCCATGTGTTTGGTGGGCAGAGCTCACACTGTCAGAGCAAATAGTTTGCTCACATCAGCCTACAAAAATCCATTATAGGCTTGACTGGTTTAAATTTGTTGTAAAAGTCAACAATGCATAGCTAGTAAAAGAGAATAACTTTCTGTATTTTGCAGTAATTAAAAAAAAGCTGGGGTTCTGCGTCATGATCGGTGCATGCTCAGAAAATGGTAGAGAGAGTGGTGCAAAGAAAAAGCTGCTGCTTAAAACATGCAAGTATGCTGTATAAAGCAGCTTAGATGCACAAACTTATCAGTAATCGAATTAATGTTAGAATTAAAGGTAATTCAAGCCATGGGAGATAGATAAACTGAAAGATGATGTTCCTTTTTATCTGTTTCCTATATCTTTAGTGTTTAACTTGATAAAACTTTTGCCTGAATTCTCTAAGGCCTAACTAGGTCTACTTCATTTCAGGAAGAATCTGCTACTACTTCATCTTGGTACCAAGATTCTTCCCTGGCTGCTTCTGTGATACTGCTCTCTCTGCTGACTTAAAAGCTGTGTCTGTGTAAACAGCGTTATACATCTGTTACCAGTTGAATCTGAGCATCACTGGCGCCCCTGTTGAGTTGCGTTTGAAGAAACTCACTGTAGAGTGTCGTTTCACAGGCAGCAGCAGGAATGAAGTTTCTCTGTAAGAACTCTTTACTGTGAATAATGCAGAACACTACTAACTGAATATCCAGATTTAAGTTTGTGGGATTGCAAGCTAAAAATAACTTAATCTTTTCTCATAAACTGAGCAAGCTCCTTATGTTGTTCTTAAAGGTAATAAATCAGTCTAGGTTAGTATAACCCTGTAACAGTACCATTTTTTAAGGTAGATGCCTTCAGAAATTGAGTTTTGTGTTTAGCTCCTTGTTGGATCTTTTTGAAAAGAACGAAGTTTGGAAATATGTCAGAAAACTGCCATAAGAATTAACTATAATGGGGGGAAAAAGTTCACTCTGTTTCAAAAATTCTGTCATATGAGGCAGTATTTTGCCTGAAATAGAGGAAATTAATAAATCATAAACTGGGAATAAACATAAATATTCTGAAAAGAAATGTTTTAAAGCAAATATGAAATAGCATTAAAACTCATTGCAACTTTAAGGAAGGTCTGTTTCTACTTGTAAAAACTAGTCTATGACAAAAACAGTTCTGCTTTTGAGTGCTTGGTTACCTATTGCAATTCACATCCCTGTCTCACTACGTCTTTGTCCATCTTTAAGTTGGACTACTTAAAATGGATTACTTAGAATAGCAGACGTACTTTTTCTTCATTTGCTTTTCATCCACATGTAGTTGTCAGAGTTTCTCTTTGCATTGCTGTTTCTGCTGCTCAAAGTTAATCTGTACCAATTATTAAGGATTCTGTTGCCAGCAGGAACTGAAGTTAAACTAGTGTTGCTACCAGTCATTCACCAAGCTAAACTTTGACATTCTGATAAAAGGCCAATGGAAGATTCAGAAAACTTCGGTAGAAAATGGAAGAGTGACTACTTTTATTATGCACTAAGATGCAAAGAGCTCTCTTTATTATGTCATCAACTCCTTTTTACTGTCACCTACCTTCTTTTCTGCCTCCTTACAGCTGTAGATTAATCCTGTCTTAAAAGAAGTAAATCTACATTATTATTATTTTTTTAATAATCAGAGATAGGGATTCTGAAAATACTGTATTCTATTGCCAAATATTTTCACTCTACAAACTCTTTAGGTTTAAAGCAATGGTAGTCATTGTTTCAGCTAAGGAGTAAAATCTGTGTACAGTCAGTGCTCAATGAAGCTATATTTGTTGTTTATATAGTTACATATGTATATATTATTTCATATATGATTTTCTTGTGTTTCTCTAAGTTTATTAAACTTCTCTCCTTAATGGTGGGTATTTCAGTGCACGTGTGGTAAAACCTTGTACAATTCAGAATACGCGTGGAGGCGTGCAGTAATACAGGCTGCTTCATTTCTGTAGTGAGAGCTATAGGTCATTTATCTCAGACCTTCAAATGTACTAATACTGTAACTATGTAGTTATGACTTCTATATGTCTCTTGTTGCTCCTGAACCACATTTAGATGCATATTTGACTTTGGTATAGGATTCAGGTTTTTGTTATACTTAAGTTTAGAATCTGGTTGCCTTGCCTTGAAGAAAAATAATTTATATGAAATTATTTCATATTTATTTTTCTTGCCTGTCATTGTAGTGTTGCAGTATAAGTTACTCTCTTAGAAGATGGTGTCTCTGTCTGTGTTGAGTTTAACTGAATGGTTACTTGGACAGTTCTTCCCTTTGGCTTGAATATTTCTCTGGAAGTCTTTAAACCTATCATTGCGATTTGATACAATAGCTTTGATTTCAAGATACTCGGTTAAGTTCTGTTAGACTGTATAAGCATGATGATGGAAATATGTGAGCATCAAACATTGGATGAGAAAATTAACTACTTTAAAATTTAAAGCATATATGCAAATGTGTAAAAAAATTTGTCTGTTTCTTGTTTTCTCATATTCACTGAAAGACCATATGCCATCCAAATACATACTGAGTTCAAATATAACATGAAATCTTGAAAACTATTACCTATAAAGCTGCTTATTTTTATTTTACTACACTCAAAAAACATAATTTTTTTTTAATCAAAGTGCAGGGTTTTTTTTCTGAGCAATTTTTGGTTACTGCTCTGACAATGAGGCCAGAAAAAGTCTATATGTGGTGATATGGGGGTTTAGGAACTTGTAGATTAAGACTAATCATTCTGTTAGGTTATTTTGTATTTGGATCTGTTCCAGAGGCCAGCAGTAAGAGCGTAGGTGGCACAGCAGCAGAAATAAGCAATATGGGAATACAGGGAGAGATGGGGTTACTTCCTTCAATTCCTTCCAGTGTTTAAGTTGATGTGAAATTACAAAGTAATGGGGACAGAGGAGTCTGTCTGAAAGGGGATTATCTGCCATCTCAATACTTGTGAAATATGATAATGGCTTACATTTCACCTTATAACTTTATTTCTTTCTGCTTTTGGAGATTTTGAAGAAATACTTAATTTTTCTCTGGAAAGAGCAGTTGACAGTGTTGAACTTCAAACATCAGCTGAAGATGTTATTTCAACAGCTAATACCTTCTTGCAGTTAAATTAGTTTTTCATTTGCTCAGGCATAAGTAAAGACTTGGTCATGTTCTCCTCTGATTACTGGTTTGGGCTTTTTTATTTTATTTTCTCTCTTTTTTTTTACTGGTTTGGGCTTTTTTATTTTATTTTCTCTACTTTTTTTTTTTTTTAAACAATGCAGCCAAATTTGAATTGTAAATACTTTGGAAAACATCCAGTTGAAGCAGATGTTTCTACTTTCATCTGTTTAATTACAAAAAATACTTTAATTGATTTTAAGGTTTGGGAAATCTGAAGTTTAAGTTGGCCTGGTTATATTTATTTGTGAATACTTTGATTTTTATTTTTTTAAAAATCTAAATTTAGAAAATATAAAAAGGAGACAAGTAAATAATTCCTGTTCATGATCCATTTTGAAGAAATGCTGTCATTTTTCACCACTTCAATGAGATGAACTTGGAAAGAATGTCACCTCTTTCAGTTAGTAATTTCAGTTTATTTAATACTCCTACATAAGAAATTACTGTATTTACTCATACTTAAAATGTCTTGTTTCACAAGTATCGCAAGAGACTTAACTGCAAGTTAATGGATAGATGATACTCAATTGAGAAAAAGATTTTATACATGCCATTTCTAAAATTCCAGCACAGGATAGGGGTAGGATAATCCCAGTTGGAAGGGACCTTGGGGTCAGCTGCAAGGTCTTGATCCAGTTGGGTCCTGACAGCCTCCAAGGACTGAGATTACACAGGCTTTCTGGGCAATCTGCACCACTGCCTGCCTGCCCTCATGAGAAGGAAGATTCTCCTTATAGCCAGTCTGAACCTCCCTTGTTTCAGCTTAGACCTGTTGTCTCTTGTGCTCCCACCATGCACCACTGAGGACCCTGGCTCCATCTCCTTGATGACCTTCCCATAGGCACTGGGAGGCTGCTGCGTCCCGCCCCGCACTCTAAGCCGTCTCTTCCCAAGGCAGAGCAAGTCCCAGTCCATCAGCCTCCCCTCAGTGGTCAAGTGCTCTTGTGAACTTGCTCCAGTTGCTCAACATCTTGTCATTTTCGGTCCCCCAATACAAGAATGCAGTTTTCTGTGTTATTTAATGACTGCTGAGGGGGATAGTCCCTCCCCTTGATCCAGACAAGGAAGACATTTTTTACGCTGAGGGTGGTGAAGCACTGTTGCCCAGAGAGGTGGTGGATGCCCCATCCCTGGAAACATTCAAGGTCAGGTTGGACGGGGCTCTGAGCAACCTGATCTAGTTGAAGATGTCCCTGCCTACGGGAGGGGGGTTGGACTAGATGACCTTTAGAGGTCCCTTCCAACCCAAACTATTCTATGATTCTATACTACTGGCCATCTCTGCTGCCAGGACAGGCTGCTGGCTCAGCTTGTCGCACAGCCCCGGGGCCTTTCCAGTAGTTACTCCCTAGCCTGTACTGATGCAGGGGGTTAGTCTGTCCCAGGGGCAGGATTTGGTAATTGCCCTTGTTGAACTTCCTGAGGTTGCTGTTGGCCCATTCCTCCAGCATCTATAGGTGTCTCTGAATAGCGGCCATGTCCTGGAGTGCACCAATGGTACCACCTCAGTTTGGTGGTGGTGTTAAACCTGATGAGAATGCACTTCCTAACCTCCTCCAGGCCATGGGTAAAGATGTTAAACAAGATGTGTCTCGTTTCTGTCCAGTAGGTATCGTGAGTTTTATACAGTCTGAAGAGAACTTGGAGATCATGTGATGCGTAGTTTATAATGGTTTAGTTCATAGCATCCTGTGAGTTGCGACATCATTTCTCTTGCTAATACAGACTGTGGATTTTGTGTATGGTTCCTCAGTATTTATGAGAGCACT
Organism: Aptenodytes forsteri; assembly: GCF_000699145.1. Lineage (NCBI taxonomy): Eukaryota > Metazoa > Chordata > Aves > Sphenisciformes > Spheniscidae > Aptenodytes > Aptenodytes forsteri. The sequence continues at coordinate 2,270,473 of NW_008794836.1, read as the reverse complement.
CTTTTTGGGTATCATGTTTCAAAGCCTGAATGTTCATTGTGTCATGTAAAATGAAATAAAATCTAAGATGTTTCTAAACATAGAATTTATTTTTATTTTCTAAACATAGGCATTTATTTGCCTTTTGTTTTGGCTGGCTGACAATATTTCACTTTTACTCTCTAGTTCTGGGGAATTCTTTTTTTTTTTTTCCTCAAACAGGTCAGAATTAAGCATAGACCAATTTGAATGGAAATACAAATATCATTTCAGTTGTTAGACTCGGGAAATAGAAGTATAGAAAATAAAACCTGAGACTACATGTTAATGTAAAATTCGAAAGAAGGTTATTGGACCTAAATTTTTCTGGTAATTCTGTTTGAAAAACTTGATTTCATATGTGGTGACTGTAGGGGTTTTTTTCTAAGTCTTTATGCTGCAGATTTTGAATGACCATCTCTTCTGTTTTCCTGCACCCTCACCCTGTGACTGAACAGTTTTTATGCAGCCTCATCTCTAAGTAACAAAAAACCTTGGTCATTTGGTAGTTGTAATTATTGAGATTGCTAAACATAAGGACAGTCTCTGGCAGACTCTGCATGTAGACATCACCCATCCTACCCGTGTAAGATGAAAGATTGCTTCTGTCTCTTCCCACAGTTAGTGGATAGAGAGGGAGGAGTGGATGTTTCTAGAAGAAGATCTGGCAAACATGCAACAGGAAGAAAGTTACAATTAGTGTTACAGTACAATGTGCTTTAGTATCTACCAAGTCTGAATCAGAAAAGATTAATTGCTGGAAAACTTTAGTTTCATTTATTCTAGTGGGTATCCCTACCATGGTATTTGGCATGCTACAAGCTGTTTTGTCTCCAGCTCTACGGAACTAGCCCATCTCAAGTTCCCTTCGCCGTCCATGCCATTTAGGTAACCAGCTGTGTAGCTGCAGAGAGCTTCAGACTGGAAGGGAACACTAAATCCCCTAGTTTGATCTCCCTGATGTCACCCGTTACATGTTAGTTAGTAATCATATTTTAAATTTGGTGACTTGGGTTAGGCTATATAATTCCAGTCCTTAAGACTACGATGTAGGCACCATCCAAAACTAGTCTTACTTAGATTTGCATCTTTTTCCTAGAACATCGCAGTGCTATTTTCTGTCCAAGTCTATCAGTTTGTTCAGATTATAAATCTATTAAGAGCATTTACTTTTTTGAGCATCAGACTTGTCAGTATACATCAACAAAGACACTGCAGCAGCAGGTGTATCCCTAGCCTGAAGAATGAGCCAATGTAGATGCACGGATGCGATGATCTCCCCTGGGGGAGGGGAGGCTGCCTATGGGGTACTATGGGCTGCATATGCTGCACTATGCATTGATAATAGGGCATTGTCTCCTCAAGTCAATCTGTGTGTTCCTTCTGCGCTTTTAAATTGCTGTACTGAGAGAAGCTTTGCCTTTTACTATTCAGTCTAGGAGCAATGACAATATTGCGTGACTTTGGACTAAGAGCAGGACGGGGGAGCTGGAATTTGCAGACTTCATACAAACCGAAAAATTGTTCAGTTACTTGAAAGCAGTGTTAAACAGGATAGCAGCTAGGATTTTGTATTGTATCTTACTGAGTAATGAAAGGCATTGGAATGTCTGGACACTTTCATATTATACTAAATGGAGAGATAACATATGTAAACTTAGGGATGGGTGGTTTTGTTGCTTTGCTTGTGTGGTGTGGGTTGTTTTTTTGTTTTGGTTTTTTTTTTTAAACCAAAACAGGGGTTTCAGGCTTTTCTGAAGTGATATTGTCCTGGTTTCGGCTGGGATAGAGTTAATGTTCTTCCTGGTAGCTGGTACAGTGCTGTGTGTTGGATTTAGG
>NW_008794836.1:2252464-2268392 GCF_000699145.1 Aptenodytes forsteri | reverse complement strand
ATTTTATTTCAATTATTAAACTGTTTTTATCTCAACCCACGAGTTTTCTCGCTTTTACTCTTCCAGTTCTCTCCCCCATCCAACCAGAGTGGGGGATGGAGGGGGAGTGAGCAAGCGGCTGTGTGGTGCTCAGTTGCTGACTGAGGTTAAACCATAACAGATATAATGCTTCTATCATGGAGTCCTTGGAAAATGTAAGTTTACACATCAGACTGAAGAGAACAACAGTAGCTGCTGGTTCATGTTCTCAAAACCAGGTGGAAAACTGAAGTTCTGCTTGCTAGCAGAGTTAATTTTCTTCAAGTTGTAATTAATTCATAGCTTAGAAAGCTTAGAAGCCTGGGACCAGCTAATACATGCAGCATTTAAACTGAGGTTGACATTCAGGCATCCTTAGTATTGAACTTGTGTCTATTGCTTCTTTTGGTGAAAGTGTTACTACTTTAAGAAGCTTATCAGATAGTCTCCTACCATTTTTTTCTCTAACTGGCTGTGCTTGAAACCATCAGCCTCCCTTCCTTTTTCATTCCTTTCCCTGTTTAGCCTTGCGGCTTGTCTGCCCTTAAAGATATGCTGGCGAAGATACTTTTCCATACACATCTGTACCCATCTTCTTGGAAATAAGCTTATGCCACTAAAACTGATTGTAATAAACTGTTGACAATCTGATTTCTAGTATTGTCTACATTGCCACTCCTGCCAACTAGTTGTATCGCACAGAGGTGTTCTTGCACTCCTAGCTAGCTATCTATACTTGAAAAAGTCTTTAATGTCGATCTAGACTCATGTGTTCCCTGTGTTTTGTTTCTGGCTTTCTGACCATCTGTATTACTAACTGGAACCTTCCCATGTGCAGTTGTTTTGAAGATTTGTATTTGTATGCAAAATACTAAATACAGCTGTACTCTTGATCAAAAGTTTAGATAGGATCTATGGTTTGAAAAACATTTAGAGACAGAAAATTCCTTTTGAAGATGGGAAGTGAGATTGCAGATTATTGTTTTTGAACAGACTCGTAATTCAGTGGGTATACTGAAGGAATATAAGCTTAAAAGAATATAAGCCATAGCACTTGTGCTGTATATTCAACCTGTGGCTTTGTTTCAAAGACAGTTTTGGAAGCACTGAGGAGATAAGAGTTTTGGTTAAGTTGTTCTGTGTTGCTTACTTGGAGAACAGAGTTTCACAAGCATGTCCACAAGTTCTAGGTTCAATATGTACCACAGATGCTAACATCATGTATGGTGGCCATTTGCTTAGTTGTGGCCAGATGTTTTCCAAAAAGTGATAGCTTGTTAAAACTGCTGGAATAAGTTGTATTGGTAGAGTTGCTAGGTCTGAACATATGCCAAGAAATAAGGTATGTTGTTTTTCTTAGACTGTTGGTAGCTTCTGTGATTCGGTGTAGGAGAGTTCCATGAGGTTAAGAACAAGAAAGATCTGCTGTGACTATGATAATGAGGGAAGGTCTTTAAAACCAAAATGAAATGGGGGGGCAGAGGCGGGAAGGCACAAAAACCCCCCAAAACCATTTTTGTTTGTATAAAAGGTTGTCACAGACTCTGAATCAGAGGTGTATCTACTGTGGAGAGTATGCGGTGCACACTACTTAATAGAAAATAGAATCATTATGTTGGAACTCCAGATACGAATACTTGAAGCTGTAACATAAAGGAAGATCACAAGTAGGCTCGCTGTTTCCATAGCTCCTGCTTGGAAGATCAAGTGACAATATGAAGGTGGATTAATGAGTAAGTAGTGTTGGTGTTTTCTCCATTCTCCATTCCTTCTGCCTAGTAAGACAGCTGTATAATAGGTCATCTGACTGTGTAGCAGCACTGTAGCCCCTGGTCTGTATCATGGCCACATCTTTTTCTATATTTGTCACCATTTTGGAAAACATCTGCTGTTCCTCAAACACTACGAAAAGTGATTTAAATATAGCTTTTTGTAAGAAGTGGTATTGTCTATTCTAAAAAAGGAGTAGAAATTGTGACAAATTAATATGCCTGGATTTTACATACAAATTGTTGACGTTTATCTATCTTGTGTATTAGCTTTTCTGAAAAGCAAAACTCTAACCTAAAATGCCAGAAGTCAAGTGATAGGCAGTTATATTTCATATTGCTTCACTCTGAAACTCAATGAAAACGGTTATACCTAGTTCTCTTTATAGTGAACTAAATAAGTTCAGTGTGTGTGTGGGGTTTGTTGTTTGTTTGGTTTTTTTTCCCCATACTGTTCTACTGCTTCTGCTCTTTCTTGGCAATGCCTTTTTTTCCCACTCCTCCTCTCCCATATAAGCAAGATTGCATTGGCTTCATCGTTCCATGCAGGCTCTCTCAATGAAAGTGATCTTTGAGAAGTTGGTATGGCAAAGGATGTCAGGGGCTTTAACTTGGAATTGGCAAGGTTAGCTGGGGAACAAGTGCATTCGTTGAAGTTTAAGATCTTGCTTTATAGTTTCCTTGCTTCTTCAGTCGAGTAGTATTGGATGGCATAGGGGCAAAGCATATTTCAGTCCTCAGAGATATGTTTTACATAAGTTGTTGATTGATACTGGACAGTTGCTTTTGGTCATAGTAAGGTAATTTGCTTTCTTTGATATAAATCCAAGAAAACCTCTTTGTCCCTTCCCTCAGCTGCTTCCCAGTAGGGAGTTTTCACTCTTTTTGTACTTCATTGAGCAACATGCAACTGGATGCATGGTTTTGGGGGTGATTTTTTTGCTTCTGCCAGTTCTTAAAGTGGCTTGTTATTTCTCAGTGATTTTGCTATGTTGAAAAATAACTTTCCAAGGAATGACAGGGAATGAAAAGAGCAAAAGGCAAGCATGGAATGAGAATCCTGCCTCATTTGAACGCGTGTCCAGACCTATGAGCGGTACTTGGCTGCGTGTTCCTAAAAGCTCTACCTCTGCTTTTGCTGCCAGCATCTGCGGAGTACGGCACTTGGATCTGTCAGCCTGCTTTATTAGGACTTCAGATCACTGCCAGCAGGAGAAGGGAAAAGGCTACGTGGAGTTAAAACCTCAGTTACTAGAGTATTTAGTTCAAATGAGCCTGTGCATGTTAGAGCCACCCTGCAATGCCTTTGCCTGCTTACATCCTTGAATCATTTGGAGAACTAAAGCTGACAGGCCGGGTGTTCGCCGTTGTGCACGGGGGACCATGCCTCTTGGGAGGAGTTGAGGCCGGCTGCTGTGCTTGCCTATAAATAGGACATTTGCATCTCATACTTCCTCTGTCGCGCTTCAGATTTAGATTTAGAGGTGGCATCACCACAAATTTTTTTTCCTCATCAAGGAACAAGCTACTAATTGTTTACTACTACGGAAGCTTGGGGAGAAATAAAACGAAGGAAAAGGGAAACAACTAGCACTGCACTTTCAATATAACTTCATTCTTGTTGAGATGATTTTTAAATCTTATAGACAAATAAAAAAAAAAAGTAGTATAGATTGAGCTGGTGACATCAGGTGTCTGAATCTTAACTGCTGTACAGGATGCGGGTGCCCAGGTGCTGGCAGGGGGCTGCAGGGCTGCCTTCTTGAGGAGCGCACCGTGGGGACTCGTGCCGGTGCCTTTCCGTTCCCAGCCGGCTCCAACGGACCCCCCGCAGGGCACAGCTGAGCCCCGCAGCCACAATGGCGGCACCTCGGGGGAAGCCTGAGTAAGAAAGGGCAAAATGCTGGACAGTCAGAGAGAGGAATGAGGGGGAAAAGTGTGAGAAACAGCCCTGTGAGCCCCTAGGGGAGAGCAGGAGGAGGGGGAAGAGGTGATCCAGGCACCCGAGCAGAGGTTCCCTGCAGCTCCTAGAGAGACCACGGTGGGGCAGGTATTCCCTGGTAGCCTATGGAGAGGACCATGCCAGAGCAATTATCCACACTGCAGCCCGTGGAGAGCCTGTGCTGGAGCAGATTTACCCTGAAGGACTGCAGCCCGTGGGAAGGGCCCACACTGGAGCAGGGGAAAAGTGTGAGGAGGAAGGAGCAGCAAAGAGGAGCTGAAGACTGACCATAAACTGCTGTCTGCGCTGCTCAGGGAGGAAGGAGATAGAGGAGCCAGGAATGAAAGAGCGAAGGTGTGCAGTAGGCAGGAAGGTGTTTTAGTTTGTCTTTGTTTCTCACTATCCGACTCTATTTTTATTGGCAATAAATTAAATTAATTTTCCCCAAGTAAAGCCTGTTTTGCCTGTGATGGCAATTGGTAAGTGATCTCCCTGTCTTTATGTTGACCCACGAGCTTTTCCATCTTATCTTCTCTCCGCTTTCATCCACTGATGAGAAAGGGGAGTGAGAGAGCAGCTGGTTGGGTGTCTGGCAGCTGGCCAAGGTCAACTCATCATGACTGGGAAGCTGAAATCCATGTGTGCTGTTGAGAATATTCAGCACAATTGCTTAATTGACTTTCAATTATTTTTTTCTGCTAAAGCATTTTCAGAATTTGTGCATTCAAATGTAGCCCTCCCGTGAAGTCAGCAAAATTTTCTAACTTCAAAATTTTAGCTTTTGAATTCCATTCCTATGATAGGTGAAGCCAAAACACTACTTCCATGCACATATGTAAGATATATATTTCGATGTGCCCTTTTTTTGAAAAAGATTCTGAAGAAACTCTTGAGTAATACGTACTTCTTAACGAAGGCATGCAAAAGGCAATTCAGTTTTAGGGTGCTATAACAGCTGAAGTTTGTTAAATAGAAATGACTCGTGTGGTTTCTTAGATAATTCAAATGAGGAAAATTAATGTTTGCCAAATCAGGAGAACTTGATGGGGTAAATAGTAAGCTTCTGGAAAGATCTGAAATAAATATTATCCTAAAAAATATGTTGGGAATTGTCCTGGAGTGTCTCCACTTACAGAGAACAGATGGTGTGGAGATTATTAATGGCATACAAAGCTTTTTACCTCTTGGTCACGAGTTTGAAATGCCATGAGGCTGGACATGATTGAAAGTTGTGACCATCTGTCCAATGGCCTACATGAAATGAGTTAGTCATCTAAATCCAGTTACTAAAGAGCATCACCTGCATCATCATGTAAATATCACGATTGATACCCATTTTTGTCTTTTATCAGTTTGCCTTTTGGAAAGGAAATAGCTTTTCAGTAATAGTCAAAGCTCCTATAGATTACAAACACATTTTTGCTTTAACTTGAATTTGCTTTGTTTTCCCCTAGATATAATGTGACTGAAAACATTAATTCATTTAAAATACCCTAGTTTTAAGGAACTACATTGATGTCCTGGCTTATTATGTTGAAAGAGGCATTTTATTTCGATTGTCAAGTCTTAATCTGACTCTGATTCCACAGTTATGCCATTGCAATACCTTTGCTGTGCTCTGTCTCCACGCTAACTGAACCTTGGCTTTAAGGCCAATTTTCTTAATTTTAAACTTATCTTTCTGGCTCTCCAAAACTCAGAATGATGTTACCAAACTCTTTACCCCATTCACCTTACAAAGCAAATGTTACTATTTTCTTTTGAAACCTTGAATGGTGTCAAACAAATAAAACTTTTTTTCCTAAGCAGTTGTTCATAAGAAGGCATTATTTAAAAACCTGAGGCTTTTTATTCTTTTCGCTTTTAGATCATAGGCTTAATTTGCAGAGAGGAAAAAAAAATACTCATAAAAGGAAATAATTACTGTCTTGAGAAGAAAACAAACAACCTACCTTTGCACCCCTAACTGTTGTCTTTGTTCTACTTACTGTATGCACTGTTGAGAAGAACTTTCATACACAGCTGGAAGATTTGCGAAGATATTTGAATCATTTGGTTATAAACTGAGCATTTGGAAAGACTTGAACTGGTGACTGCTTTCTTTTACAGGATTGTAAAAACAGAACAGCTCATGCTGAGGATTCCTATGCTCTGTTTGGAATGCTAATAAGCATGTGAAAAGAATCAATGAATGTTATTAGTTGTCTGCATCCGTCCTTACGTGTTTTTGCTATTCTTTTAGTGACCACAGTTTCCTAATAGCTTACCATGTAGTGAGGGAAGGAGAAGTTGCAAGGGACAGGAGGATAATCTGAATCGAGTTTATCATAGCCAGATCCTTTTATTTCACTGAAAATATTTTCAAATATTTGTTTTATAGCTGTTACTTATGTTAATGTGTGAAAAATACAACTGAATGCAATAGATTTTATCCTAAGTAACTTACTCTTTTTACTGTTTGATCCTACATAATTTGTACTTTTTCACTCTCATTAATATTATTATGTAAATTACGCATAGTATATTGGTTGTGGCTAAATAATTTGATGCATGCATTGGCTATGCACAGATAGAAGGAATTCTGAAGTAACTAGACTTCAGTTTCTGCACCCTCAACGTCTTCCCTTATTGTCGGATTCATTTGTACAATGTCCAGTGAAATGCAGGCTTTTCTGGTGTGCTGAATAACACTTTAGATAATATTGTGCGTTCTTTACCCACTCCGCATTATGAAGAGTGGAGGGGAGATGTGGGGATGGAACTTCCTTATGTCATCAAAACTAAAATAGTTGCAGGACAAGATATGTTTATGGTGTGGAAGTAAGAGATAATTGAGTGCCTCCTACTGAAAAGGTGAAATGCCTACTTCAAACTTAACATTACTCCCTCTAAATAAGTGGGAAAGAACACCTGTTGCAACCTAATGAGAATAATAGTTTCTACAGTCTGAAAGGAAGCCCTTTTCTGTATTTGCTGTCTTGGTCATAAGTCAAAAAAAATCCATGAAAGAGGAATTAGCCAAGGTTACAAAGAAATCCTGCTAAAACGCTGTTAGTTACATCCATCCACTGGTTCCTCTGAAACGGTTCATAATATACAAAATTATGGAAGGGCAAAATAGCATTTATTTAGCTTTAAGTAATAGCCTTTATAGTCTCAATGCCACAAAAGGAAAGTTAAGGAGATTAGTTGCTTTGGATGCCACGTGAAGGCCCATAACTTCATTGTCTGTTTTTCCTGCCAGATTACTCATGGTCAGAGAGGTGATAGCAGTTGGCAGATATTTTCCTGATGGTTAATATACTTTAGGTTTTACTCTGGAATTAACTTAACAGGGAGATTCCTTGGTAGGCATCCCTCTCTCAATTCTGGAAACATCAGTGAAACTTGCCATAAACAGGACACCTCTCCCCCCAGTCCATAACAAAATAAACTCCGTGCTGTCTGCCTAGATCTAATATTGTTGGTATATGTAGTTTTTAATGAAAGAGTACCCATTTACAGATGAAGTTTAGGTTCTTTTCAAATTAATGTTTGTTTTTAGTGCTTATTGATGAAGTTTTTGGCTCCATTAGTAGAAAACCTTATCGTATACTCCATAGAATACTCTTGTTACTGACATGTTGGCACATGTTATGCAAATGTGGGACACTCTCTGAAGAAATGCAAATCTTAAAGGTCTAGTTTGTGGAAGGTAAACACAAGTGTGTGTGTGTGTTTACTTTTATTTGTTTACTCCTTCTGACTAGAATGGTAAAAGCAGTGTTTCCTGTGATCATGCGTAGGAGTTCTTTAACTTTTGGCACTGGCAAAGCTGTATATCGGTGAGAACCAGCAGTTTGAATTTGCAGAAAGAAAATGTATGTTGTTATCCAGGAATGTTTTATGAGCTTCCGAGGTAATCTTCAGCAGTGCCAGTCAAAACGCTGTTTTGGTATGCTCTGTAGTGTCTGCAGTGTTTGCGCTGTTCTGCAGCTGCTAAAATTGTCAGGCTTTAAACAGAGTATATCTTTATCTACCATTGGGATTGAAATAACATGGTTTCATTTTTGTAGATAGAATATTGGTCATTAATATGCAAACAGATCCCCAATTATTGTTTGTCCTGCTGTTTTCAATTCTGGCAGATTGTCAGTGCTGGGATTTGAAACAAGCTCCTTAGTGTGAAAGGTCTCTCTTGTTTGTGAATAGTTCTGGAGAGCTGACATACACGCTGACTTTCTAAGGCTTACTAAGTCATTAGGGAATGTTAAATGCATTACATTTTTTGTAATTTTCAGGGTGTTTAAAAATGAATTTTGCTAGAGCATTTGAAATAATGGAGCTAATATCTTTCAAGATACTTGACACATTGCTATTTTTGTCAGGTAACTTATACAACTATGCTGATACAGTTAATTTAAACTAGTGGTTGTATAACTTTCAAAGGTAGTTGAGAAATAAGCATTTATTTTTGGCTGGGTCTAAAAGCTACTTAACTAGAAGTTGTACAAGTTAATATTTTACAATTTATTGTGAACTGTGTTTTCAGAATTACTAATACCTTGGGGGAAAAGCAATGTATGGATAAATATTTTAATCACACATACAATTTATATCAGCTTTTGTAAAAATGACTAATTAGGTGCTGCAGAAAATACAGGTTAACTTATTAGTAACTACTAGGGGGGAAAAAATCCAAAGCAAACCAAAAATGGTCAGACTTTTGGTAAACTGCACTTCTAAAAGGTTTCCATGTATTCTGCCTCATTTGCAGCCTTGAGCAAAACCAGATGCATACGTCTTTTCTTATGTCTTATACTTAATTCATTGGTTTCACTGATGTTAAAACTTGTTTCCATTGTGCCAGCAACAGACTTGCTGGGTAATGGAACCAGCCTTGTACTTCTGTAAATGTAGAACTAACGTTGTCCATGTTAGAGGATTTCTTTAGACAAACAGAATTTTTCCTTTCAAGTTCTTCAAATAACTTCCCCCCCCCCCCCCCCCCCCCCCCAAAAAAAATGAAAAATTGAATTGACTTAAAATGTATGTTTGATCTTTTGGTCAAGTATAAGAACTGTTGTTAATATATTTGTCACTCTTCTGTCAGCTCTCCTCTTGGAGAGAAATGCAGACTTGAGAGGATTTTCAGGTTTTGGGGTGTTCTTTGCATAAATGTGCTGTAAGATGTGGATTTTAGTTCCTGAAGAAAAGGTCGTTAAAATAAATATTTTGTTTGGAGCGGAAGCTGATATGGTACTGGGAGTCATTACAAGTCCATCTACCTTCATAAACAGGAATCCTAGAAACATTCCTCTGACTCTGATTAATTTTGTCCTAAAAGAGTAGTTTTGTGGCAAAAGTTTGTCATGGTTTATTACCATGTTTGCACAGAAGCTTTGGAGGGCATTTTGTATGTTTTGGGTCGATCCTGGCTGAGGCATCTGTTTTGATGGTTAAGTTTGTCAGACCTTCATGCTGAAGTATGGAGTGAATGTATTTGTACTAGCTGAGGTTACTGAGGAGATGTACTTGTTGGAATTTCCCAAGTTTTTCTACATTCGAGATTGAATAGATTGATAAATAAATTTTGGGCTGAGACTCTGCTGGATTATCTGCAGTCCTTACTGAATTAATGGGAACTTTGTTAATTTTCAACTCTGTGAAAGCAAGTAGGCTGCTATTGTGAGAAGGAACCATGCTGTTGGGGAAAGAACTCCCAAATGCATCTGATGTTTTATGTTAAATAGTGTGGAGCATCAGCTGCTGTAAGAATGTATTCAGGTTACAGGCTTTCACAATTCATGATGCTGTTTATGGTCCCTAGGTAGCTCCTTAAGGAACTTTATTTTAAAGAAAAATTAAATAACATAATTTTCTCTTGATGACTTCAGTGATTCTTGTTAGAGCTGTGAAATGTAACCCTCTGCTAAGAACCATGTGTTCAATGTTAAACTGCACAGTGTTGCTAACAGTATTTACAGCATTCCCAAAATATAAATAGTGAGTAGGTCTATTTAGCACATTCTAATTTTTTTTTTTTCCTTATCAGAGAGAGGTTCTTGCTGAGGTTTTGTTGGAATAATCAGTAAGTGGAACACTGAGATAGTGCAGAACATTAAGTTCTTTCCTACCGAATACATGTTAAGATGTTATTATCTCATGTATACAAAGGGTTGTTAAACGCATTTGGCTTAACATGGAGAGGTTAGCCCCATTTATCTTCTTGCAGTTTTTGAACCATCTTTTGACTTCAGAACAAAGCAGAATGTTAAATTTAGGAGTGAATGTCTTTTATGGTTCAATCTGAAATGTGATAAAATTCAAGTGATAAGAGACACTTTAATTTCTCATGCCTCTTAGTGGCTACAGTCTTTTTAAGCAGAAAGGTCTTCTAGTTTTGGGGTATTTTTTAAAAAAGGTCTAAAAGACACCATTACAAGAGAGTACGAACGATGAGATGATTGTTTCTTATTTCATTGACCTGAGGTGGTGGTTTTTCCTTATTTTTGTACTCTTTGATACTGCTTTTGTCTGAATCGGTTAAAAAATTTAGTTGTGTTGGTAGAAAGCAGGTCTAACTTTGATGCTGAATTCTATCTATCTGATTTGGTTTCTTCAGTTGCTGTCCTAGTATGTCATTAAATTGATTTTTTTTTTTTTAATAGTTATTTGAATCCCAAAATAGACTTAAGCCTTAAGGAAAAACAAGCAATTATTATATGATTGCAACTTTCTAGTTTAGAGAATGCATGACTGACAATCTGATATAGGTCATAAATCTATCAAATGTTACCTCTGTCTAAACTTCATGTCAAGAACTGACATTGTGTCAGAAGGTACACCTGTCTTTGTAGGTTGGAGTTTGCTTTCACTACGTAACTACAACATTTCTAACTCCAATCTTCCAAAGGAAGGCTGGGCTGAGAGCCTTACCATGACTATCCTGTTTCAAGCTTTGCAATGAACAGCAGATATCCTTAACTATCACCTTTGTACAGCTGGCATGCTTGTCTGCACTGTTTTCCCCTGAAACATGAATCCCAAATGAAGCTTTCAAAAGTACCCACATCATGTTGAAATTGAAAGGGATTTCTTTTCCTACTTCTGTTGCGCTCCCTCTTCTTATGGGCCAAAGGGAACCCACCATATGTCTACAGGGAGAAGAATTTATTTAATTAGAATTCATTTTTTTAACAGTCTAATAATCCAAACTACCTAATTAATACAGGAAAAGCCTCAACAAAAATAATTGTAAAGTCTTTACCCATATCCATGTAACCAGTAGCCTACATGTATCAGAAGAGCAACCCTGAATTTGGTTTTGATGTGGTAAATGAATGGCCATCTTCAGCTTGCAGCTCTTTTAATGAGATTTATCTTGAAATCCATATGCTGCATTTGTGGGCTGAGGCAGAGGGGATTGAGTGATTATAGGATCTATTGCAAATTTATGAACATGACAAAGGATAGCTTGTGCTATTGCATATAGCAGCAGCTTGAGAGCTGAAGCTCAGCACAGCAGACATCCATATTTGATGGAAGAGAAGAGAATGATGGAGATAAAAGAAATTCATTCACAAACTGGGTAGCTGGTGAGGTTCAGTCATTCTTCACTCACAAAACCTAATTTGGTTGAATTTCAATGTGTTTTTTTTTCCCCCCCCCCCCCCCCAGCAGATGTTACTTCATAGGAGCACATCTTTGTGTTTGGATGCTCTTAAGTCAATTTAAACCCAAGTGTTTCAGTTTAGCTCACTCAGGAAACACATCACAAAGAAGTTTACACTCACTGAAACAGATTTGTGTACACTTGTGCAAAAATGATTTTGTTCTGATAAACTCTTAAACTTCCCCAAATTTGTGGTATGATGGAGAAATGTTGTTCTGTAAATTGTACAGGTACGTCAATATAAGAAAGGACAAAGTGTTTTTGTCTTCTCTTTAAACCACCCAAAGAACATATATTTGAAACCTGTAAAAAGGAAGTCTACTTGTATTTCTTTCTTGAAGGAATTTTGGAACAATAGATCTAAAATGTTAGGTTTTTTGTGCCCTAAGCTTGCTACCGTTATGCAAAATTAATCAAAATTCATGTAATGAATCCCTTGATGGCTGTGGAAGTTATTGATGGTACCGCATTACGCTTTCCACAGAAGGGTGAGGGGAGGTAGAGCTCCCGAAGAGGCAGCAGCTTCTGAGCTTGAGGAGCGGGCGCAAGAGAGGGCTTCAGGCGCTGTGGCTCAGATGGAAACTGCCCAAAGTGACACACTGGAAGCAGGAATCAGTTTTCAAGGACACAGCTATCAAGGGAAGGGTTTTATACAGATCTTGCACTTTTATTCTGACTGACCCAGTTGCTCTGACTGCTTTGCTTGATATGTTGTAAAGTTGTTGGTTTCTTTATTACTCTGCAAAGGGATGTATGCCCTCTCTGTGAGTTCCTTGACTACTTAAGTTGTCTTAGCTGTGTACAGTTGTTGTACAGCATTATTCAGAGACAGCTGGGTTACTGAGATGCTTGCAACTGTATTTGCCATATAATTTCCAGATATGCATACTTTCAGATAGTTTATCTTGCAATAGATTTTACCAAATACACTTTGCTAGAATAAAAGGAAGGGAAGAGAATAAAGTCAAATCTTTTTTAGCAGAAAAATCAGAGCTTCAAACAGGTTTTCCCAATTATCACATCTCTTCCAGAACTTTTAAACAGTCCTCTGTCCTGACAGGTCACAATATTAATATACGTGCTGGAAAACTGAATGATACATGATTAAAGTGTGGTTTTATTGCAGTCTCCTGAATACTGCACAAGCATTTCAAGAAAGAATTAAAGTAACATAAATGTGGATCTGAATCTTGCTATACCTCCAAATTTAGGAGAATGATGTACCAATACTGTGGCAGATATTTCAAAGGCATATATTCACATACTTGCTGTCAGTTGTGACCCAGGTGGATCTGAATTTCTCTCTCTAGCTCATCAAGACATAAAAGAACTTTTAAAAAATAATACATCTTGCTAGTTCTTGAATATGTTGTTGCAGTAATATAAAGGAAGAGGAACATTTGTTTCATTCCAGTTTGTTTTTTGTTGGTTTTTTGTTTGGTGGGTTTTTTGGGTGGTTTGTTTTGTTTTTGTTTTTTTTTTTTAGGGAACAGTATCTGGACAAATTGACTTCATACCTGCATTTTATAGTATGACCATTACTCACAAATATTATTAATCATGTGTCTTTATGTCGAATATATTTACATGGTTTTGATCAATGGTTTAAAAATAAAAACAAATACATTTTCAATACTAGCGCTAGTCTAAGTATATGCCTATTAGGAAGGGGGAGGGGAATGAGCAAGATAAAAATAGGAAAGATGCAAATTAATTTCTGTAATTTATCAGAAATATTTTGGAACAGGAGTAAAGTGGTGTGAAAGAGAAGGATTGAGCAAGATGGGAGCAGTAGTGTGAGCTGGGGAAGAAAAGAAAAGGTTCAAGATGTGGTGGGTTATGCATTGTTCCAGAACAATGTTCAGATGCCCAAGTTGCTGCTTGAATTGTTGGAAATAAATTCTTGCATGCAAAAAGATAAACGATGCAAACTGAAATAACAGGGATCAGTAGAGGAAATGCCAGGAGTTTAGAGCTATAAAGAGTTTTCAAAACAAGACTGGTATGAATTTTCCTGCAAAGAGAATATTAATAAAGAGAGTATTAGCTGAATGAGAGATTATTTTCATGAAGCAGTGGGACAGAAAATACTTGCTGAGATCTAGAGTTGTGAAAGAATGTATAATGAACAGTATCTACCAAGACAGAGCACTTCAACTAGCGTTATAACCACTCTGAACCTTAAGACTTAACAGTAGCAGTCAGTGTGGATACTGAAATTCTGAAGGATAACTAACAAACAGTATTTCAGCTATAGTTACTGGCTGTACTTCGTCAAGCTCAGGGACACAGTGGTTTTGTTGACTGTTACACTGCAGCAGTAGTTAGAAAGCAACTGGAAATACTCAGGATAGTTGAGAAATACAGAGAAACTTCGTTTACTCATCAGTGGTACAGATAACATCCTCTGTGTAATCTGCGCTGCAGTGAAAATTGGATCAGTTGTGCTGGCACTAGTATGTCAGGCAAGTATAGTGAATACTGACAGAATTGATTCTTGGAGGCAGACGGTGACTTGCTGCTTCATCTGAAACTTAAGTGAGTCACGCCAAGGGAAATGATGAGCATGTAGTTCTGTATCACAGAGCCTCTGATGATGGGATACAGCATACTGGAGAGCAGCTTCACAATACCACATGCAGCATTGTTTTACTGAACTAGAAATGATGAGGAAAAAAAAGAATCAGTCCAATTGCACAAAGTTAGCTTTCACAGCAAATATTTCTTTCTTAAAATTTTTTTTATAAGATTTTAGACTATTTATGCTATTTAGATAATAGTTATAGACTTAATTGGCACACAAGAAAACAGACGACTTTCAACTTGACTATATTCTGTCTGATCAGGCTCGTTACTAATATTTGGAGGTGGGGAGTTCCAGGTAGTTTTGAATAATTCAGTGAATAATGCTTCAAATGCCTCCCTTATGGGATATTTCTTTTATTGACTAGAAATCTAAATGTTGTCTAAGTCTATTTAGCAAAAATTCTAAGATACTTTACATGTAAGAAACCCTATGAAACATTTTCTGTTGATTGTCGTGCAGCAAAAGTGATGGCATGTGTAAGGCTTAAAGCCAAACTCAGAATAATGAACTCATTTGTCTCACTTGAAAAAGGCGGGGAAAAGGTCATACTCTTCCTTTTTTCACTTTGAAGTAAGAAGTCATCTGTGATTAGATAATACTCAAAAGATCACAGTTGAGCTACTGGGGGGGAACACTTCACGAATTAACCATATTGCTTGATATTAGATAGTGAATTAGATCAAGAAATTCTAAGCAGAATGAAAGGAAAACTTACTTGAATTAATTAGAGGTTATTAGAAAATACCCACTGAAAAAGTTACTATAGTATTATACCTACAGAAAATAGCTGGAACAATTGCCAAGATTGCGGAGGTTTTGCTAAGAAAGAAACTAGCTTAATTAGAGACTGTTTCAGCTGACTATGAAACAGGGAAAACTCACTAGACGATATAGCAATTGAGGCAAGTAACAGGGTTAAAATGTGGGAAGCTTGCAGCAGGGTTTTCTGAGTTAAATGAACCATTGCAGTCTGGTTCTAGTTTCTCTGTTTTCAAATTTTAAGGTATATAAAAATGTTTTTTTTTGCTCATCCGCTATAAGAAGTAATACTGGTATGGATACAGTGAAGCATTAACTACTGAAAGTAGTTTTTATCTTTAAAGAATGTGCAATTTTTAGATATCCCCTCTTTTCTGAATCTGTGTGACCACAATACCAGCTAAAGTATGATTACTAAATTAGAAATATACTGTAACAGATTTGTCTGAAAAATTATGACTGATTTCTCCCACTTGTTTTTGAGGTGTCCATAAGTTTCTTCTATTATACTGAGCTAATAGTGGGAACCTTTAACAGAGGATATCTTCTGATTCTTTTTTCCTGTATTTTTATGTAACCTGGCAACACAGCTGGAACTGAAGGGCAGAGATGCAATTCATCCTCCAGTCCTCCTTCAGCAACTCATTCCAGAACTTTGTCAAACCAGCATGGTCCTTCTATATCTACCTAGAGAAGAAGAATCCAATGGTATTGCTAATGTCTATGTTTGGAGCCAATTTCAATCGATTAGAATGGAGATACGCATATAGGAAAAGAGAATAGTCAACACAGTGGCTGTAGGAAGCTTTGATTTTTTTCTGTTTATTTCTTTTAATTGGCCACATTTTCTATCTACCAATATGGATCTTTCTGAGAATTCTGTTCTTCAAGATAACTTCCAACAGGTTGAAAAAGAATTTCCCACTTAGGAATCACTGCTTGACAGGAAAGTATTTAACATGTCTTCTGTACATAAGGTGAGTATAATAACGAAGACATTTCTTTGTGTCCAAAGTAGACTGTGCAATGCAACATTCATCAAAGCAATAAATTTGGTGTTATTTTTTCTTCTGATTCTAAGATGAGCTACCTTTATTTGGAAGGTGGGAAAGTAGGAATTGTTAAATAAAGCTTTGACTTTTTCACAGAAACATGGTGGGGTGACTCTCATGACTGGAGTGCTGCAATGGATGGCTATA
>NW_008794836.1:2242738-2249994 GCF_000699145.1 Aptenodytes forsteri | reverse complement strand
CTTAGGGACATGGTTTAGTGGACATGGTGGTGTTGGGTTGACGGTTGGACTCAATGATCTTAGAGGTCTTTTCCAACCTCAATGATTCTATGATTCTATGACTTCAAAGAGATCTTACATTGTCAAATAAAGCTTTGACTTTAAAGAGATCTTATATTGTCATAGAAACCTTATACCTTCCATTTTTTCCAGAGAACCTACACAATATTTCTGAAGCAGTCAGGATGATGTAAGTCTTTAGATCTATACTTAAATGTGTAAGGAAAATACATTTGAACTTTTGCACATTGTCAGTTGTCTAAATAGTATGACACAAGGTTCCACTTGGCTGTTTGTGATTAACATCCTGGGTTCTCTCTGTGATAACTTGGCACAGGCCATACAGATAGGTATAATTAAGTGGAAGAACGTGTAGTCATGAAATTAGGGCTTGTTGGGCTTTCCTTTCAACAAGCAACACATTTTGGAGGAGTTATATATTCATTTCAAAAAGAAAGCTTCTAAAAAAGAAAGCAAGCAAACTGACAAACCCCATTTTCTTATAGTTCAAATAGAATTATATTTTGTCTTTTGGATATGTCAGACAAAACTTTTTGACCTGAAAATTCCTTTTTTTCAGATTAGGACAAGTTGTTCTGTTTGTCGACAAGGACTTTAAGAAAGCAGACGTTTGGTGCACAAAAATGCCAGTGCTTGATGATTTGTAAACACTGGCTAACTACAAAAGTTGAAAATGGTTTATTTTTTCATTTCTAAATAGTGTAGGGGAGTTTGGGTTTGAAGTGGCAATTCAGTCAACATTTCACTTGAGACAGGAGCTGATGCTGATATCCAGCTTAAACTTTTGATCCTGCTTTGGATTCCTAACAACCAAACTATGGAAGACTTTGTAGGTCAGATTCGTAAGAACATGTGACTGGACTGAATCAGGCTAGAGGACTGTTTACCATTCTCCCGTCTCCAGCAGTGAACAGAGCAGCGCAAGTATTTATGACACTACCCCTAATATCTCTGTGTATCTTACTTCGTGAACTTCTGGAGCCAGGTGTGGGGTTTTACATAATTAATTACCCTCACTGGATTGTTATTCCAGGAACTTGCCCAGTCTCCAGTGTAATTTTTAGCTTTCACTTATCTTTTGGCAAGGAGTATAGCAGATTTATCACCTATTGCAAGCAAACCACTTCCTTTTGTTTTAAACCTGTCTTCTACGAATTCATTTGGATAACTACTAGCTCACATATTAGAGTATACAGTGATACTTAACTGCTCTCTCTGTGCCGCTGATGACTTTGTAGTCATGGCTTTTAAATGCCTCAGTAAGCTGATGCATGATTTTCATTGATGTTGCTCTTTGAATTTTTCCCCCTTTTTTTTTTCTTCTGTATCCTTTTAGATGAGGTGATCAGAACCTAACGTGGTATTCAAGATGCAGACAAACTGAATTTATACTGTGTTCTAATGATGACCTCTGTTTTGTTCTGTTGTTTTCCTAATAATCACTAGCATCCCATTAGCTTTGGGCAATAAAAACAGAGTAGTGGCTTGATTTTCATAGCATTATCTAGCAATACAAGAGAGTCTCACTCGTGAATGGTGATAATCAACTCAGCCTCCATAAATGTAAAATGAAGTTAGGATTTTTGACATGTGTATCACATGACTTGTACTGAATTTCATGTACCATTTTATTGTAAATCACAAAGTCTCATTAAGATCATCTGCAATTCTTCACAGTTGCCCATTGTACTTTCTATTCAAAATAACTTAATATCATCAGTAAAGCCATGTTAATTTATTGTTTGTTCCCCTGTTCTAGATCGTTTGTGGGTATTTGGGTTTACTGCTCTCTATAAATCTGTTCAGCTTTTGGTTGAACTGAAAAATAAACTGGGATTAGAATTGTCACGATAGTAATATACAGACTGTTTACAGGATGGGTCTCTGCCCATGGTATCAGATTAAACATATCTGCTTTTGTTTTTGAAAATCCCTGAGGGATCTCTTTCCTGTGCTGTCCTGTTCAATGTCAAAGTTTCTCTTGCTCCTTTAAACTAAGCCAGCTTCCATTGCCTGTTTGTTAGCACTTCTAAACTTTCTCCCTCACTGTTCTTCAAATGTGTGAGCAGCTCTCCATTAACACAAGCGAGCTGCTTCACAGTACTACTATCAACTGCAGGTAAGTACTATCCTTTGCCAGTGACTCCTGGAAAAACAGTCTTGACTTGTTTCAAGTCATTACATCTTCATTCAGCTTCCGTGAAATTACTCTGAAACCTCTGCCTGACATGCTGTTCCTTTCTCTGTATTCGTTCCACAGGCATGATCCCTTTTCTCTCTCTTTTTTCTTTTTTGGTAGATACGTGTTAATTTAGTAGGCATCATAGTAGGAACCTGGTCTGTATTTTATGAACTGTACTAACACAGGTAAATGAAATATCTTGTACAGAAGGGAGCAGCTGCTGCTAAATGTAGCAGAAGTCCTCCTATAATAATGCGCATCGATAAGGACGCTTACTGTTGTCTGGGGACTGAGATTCTAATTTTATCTCTATTGTGCCATTAGGTTTTCAGGTAAAGTTTTTAAAAAAAAAAAAGTTTCTTTCAATTTTTTTGATCGCCTAAGATGTTGTGATATGAATTGTGAAAGGTAAACATGGGAGGAGATTGTGTTTTATTTTCCTTCACCCTCTTGTTTTTGGGTCTGGCTTTTTACTTGATCTGAATGCTTTTAACAGTACTACTAACATTCCTGAAAGATGCCACATTTGTTTGCTGTAAAGAAATCCAGCCATATTTGAGCTGTATGTTCAACAGAGGAAGCAATTGGACTGAAGTGGGGCTGTGTAACATATGCTTTAATATTTGAAATCAAATTAGGTGAAAGTAGGGTAGCTTAGCACAGTGAGTTGGCTGGATGTGGGTGAAGAATGGGCCAGTTATTCCCAGCTGAAGAGGGAAATAGGGAACATAATATAGCAGGGAGCAAACCACTCGGAATTGAACCAAGAAGATTAATTGGGAGTGATAAGCTTTATTAGGAGAGGCAGGTGCAAAAGAGGTCTTGAACTGCTTGAAGAGTCTGGAAGGGAATCCAGAATTCCAGAGTCTCAGACTTCATTAGATGTTGGCAAGTAGCCATGAAATCCACTAACAGAAAATGTGTGCTCCATTTCTCTCTCTTGCTGGTTCACACAGCTGTTGTAGGTTATAATCTTCTATCAGTTAGGAATGCCAGAATCCATGCTACTTCTTCAATTTTAATTTGCCCCCCATTCTCCCTGTGAGTATGTATTATAATTGTCTTTAATTACATGTTCACACACTGTCTTTCACTGGATTCTTACTCAATGCATAGGATGGATGGTATTTGGAGAATGAATGAGAGTTGTACAGTTAATGAAGCTGTTGTCTCTAGGGTTTCTGCTGTAACTTGGTGCAGAAATTGAAAGTCATGTAGCGAATGAAACAGATAAATGAAGAAGAAAAATGATGCTCTGCTAATGTAAGCCATTCTAGAGTACTGAAGATTACTGTTCTCATGGCTTCTAACTTTGAAGTTGTTTAAACCAGCTTTTAATATATATGTCCCCAAAGTATTGTTCATAAAAATGAGTTTAATATCTAGTCACTTGCATAGTAGGTGTCTTGGAGTAGCTTGTCAGACACCAGCACAATAAGGAGGAAGGATGACTTAAGTTAGCTTGTTGGAAATCTGAAGGAAAGAAAACTCTTAAAAGTCATAGCTACAGACAGTGCTGTGTTGTGCCAGGGATCAGAGTCTTAAACTGTGCGACACTGAAGAATCAATATCCTATTTCAAAAAGTAAGAAGACTTAAGAGGTTTCAAAACCAGAATTGCATTACTACCTTTTTTTTCTCCCATCAATCTGGACGAAATCCAACTTTTCTTCTTTTCCCAGGAGAGTACTGTACCCCATGTTGTTCTAGGCTGGTCTGTCTCACTCTCCTTGAGCTCGTTTTCCATGTAAATCCAGTGGAAGGAAATGGAAAACAAATCTTAGACTTTTATCACCATCTGGTCAAGGCCCTATTCACTGAGTAAGTTATTTAATAATAGAGGCTTTTTCATGGTTGCATAGTATTTGATGTGAAATAAGCATGTCCACCAGAGAAGGGCACGAAAGCAAGACGGATGATAGAATGACTAGTCTTGTCAGTGTTAGCAGGCTTACGTGGGAACTGCTCAGCATTTCCATAATATAAGCAGTTGTATTTAAGTACTGAAAGTAGATGCCTTAAAATCCCTTTGGCATTTTGTAGTAGTTGTGCTTTTCTGGCAAAGTGTTGGGTTTAGAAACCCGAAAGGCTAGCTAGCACCGTTCCCTGGCTCTACCTCTGGAGCCAAAACACTGAAGATTTGGAGCCCAGGTTCCTTAACGTGGATCCAATCATGCTGGGGCTTTCCAGCTATAGGACACAGGTTGCCCTGGCATAAAGTAACGTCCATGCTAAATGAGGACGAAATCCCCTTCCTCATAATCCATATCTGATATTGGCTGAATTGAATCTAGCTGTGACTTGACTGATAGCCCGGTGTGAGAAGAAATGAAAAATAAGAGTGGACAGTAAACCTCACACTTTGTGAAGTAGCATTGTATTTAAACCAGTCAGTGTGATTTTTTTAAATTATTTTTTTAATCAGTGTGTGGAAAAGTATCATGTCACTAACCAGGTTGTTGTTAGATCTCTCTGAACTCACCTTCACAAAAGCATTTTGTCTAGCAACTTTTTTTTTATCACCAAACATGGTTAGAAATGCTAGTAAATTTGCACCCAAACACAACAGCAAACGTGTTGAGAATTCATAATTAAAAAAAAAAATTCCAAAAAGAGGTTTGCTACGAACACAGAAAATAGTAAGTTCTCTGGAGTGTATGTGTGTGGGGATAGTTGGTGGTTTTGAGGTTATAGAAATCCTAATGGACCACTGAAAACATACCCTTTAATATTAACTGTGATGTTTTATTTTTCCCCATCTTTAAAGAAAGATAACAACATATATACCTTTACCTAACGGAAGTTTTTATTAAAATAAATTAGTGTTTCTAGAGCATTGAGATACTACATTGATGAAGAAGGTGGAAAAACACAGAAGTGCTCAATTCAGAGAAAGATATAGCTATTTTTCAATAGATAATGCATAAGAGCATGTATTTAAGGATGAGGAGAGTTCAAAAGTACTGGTGCAACTTTTTTATGGTATGAACTTTGAAGAGTTTCCAGGATGATGTGTTCTGGTTTTGATGTCGTATGTAACAAATGTAAGCATAAGCCTTTTTAAGAGCTTTTTCTGTAGATTTGAGCTTAAAAAGTAATATTTTTACTGTAGATAATTAGGCTTGGTTATATCTGTTATTGTAAAATAAAGACTAGCAGAATGTTGTACATTCTCTTTATGCTACTGTATTCTTTTTTCTTTTTGACAGAACTAAGAGCGAAAGTAACTAAAATCCTTTCCCCCCCTTGTGGGAGAAAGAAACGGTATTTTTTGTTGGCAAATTTTCATTTAAATTATTTTTTTTAAAGAAAGTTCTCACTTGTTTTTAACAGAGCTGAAACACAATCTCTTTCTCAGAATCATCAGTCCCATGTTCTTGATCGTTGTCTTCCTTTCTTGCCTCCTCCTTACTGCTCTCACGTTTTTCTAGAAATTCAGCTTCCAAAAAATCTCAATTTTCCTGAAAGATTTTATTACCAGGTAGACAATAACAGATAATAACAAAAGAAATAAAAAGGAATGTGAGTTTTAAAATGTTTACACTAACTCTAATTGCTCAATTATTAAGGGTTTTAGAATTCTTGAAGATAACCTTTAGCTGAGTTGTTAACCAGTTCCTATTCAGTTTTCTTCCAATTAGCTGTAGAGCACTTATAACCTGATATTTTGGAGTGTGAAAATCAAAGCTAACCTTTCACCTTTTTTTTAAGATTACTTTTTTATCATTAATGATTTCTGTCTTTTTCGAGTTGCTTTCTGAATCACTTGCATTATTTCAAAGTGCTAATATTGTTGTGTACTGACGAACGAAGTTCAACAGAGTTAGTGTTAACCTGATCTTCATTAAAAGTTTGGGGAAAATGAAGGGAGTAGAGGGAGGGACTGTGGTGTTTTGCTAAGTGGAGTAGATTCTAGGGAAGGAGCTGTAGTTTTGCCTAGGATTTCCCTGTTTCCTTTTTCCCCCCCAAACAGTAATATGTTTACATGCTCTGTTGCATACATACTTGCACAGCAAATACGGCTGCCCTCAGACTTTCTGTGCCTTTGCTGAAAAATTTGTCTCTGCACAAGAATGACTTCTCAAGGATTTCTTGTATTTTAGGGTTTTTTAGCACAGTTAGTCCAGCTAAGTCCAGGTAACTAGAAGCTCTGGACAAAATAATGACATCACGTACATGCAAGATCACCTGTGACGCCTGTGAAGTTGGTGGCACAAGGCATCAGCAGTCCTGTGCCCGCACAAGCACTTCCATTTGGAGTTTTCAAAAGTCTGCATCCTCATCAACGCAGCAGTCTCTGATGCAGTTCCTGGGGAGATAGAAAGGGATGTGTGTCACCTTCCTTAGTGACACATGTATTGTAGGCTCTGATTTATTTTAATTTTTCTGCAGACCTCTCCCAGAGAAAAAATGCTTTGCTTTTTATAGCTGTCAAAGGACTCCTCATTTAAAGGTATACTGATTTTACACACCCTAGCTATTTATGGGGACAAGCAAGTTTTTTATTCATTCTTTATGTTAAACTCAAAATCATGTGATGTCTTCCTTCAACTGTCTTTTCCGAGCTGAAGGGTCATAGTCTATTTAGCTATTTTTTCTGCAGAAATAATTTGGTACCTTGTTCTTGTTTGAAAGTGCTCGGCTGCTGGAAGAACAAACTCTGATTGAAGATGCATCTTTGGCTGGTTCAGCTTTAGAGTATGAGTAGGGGAAAAAGAAATGTAAGACTTACCAAGGCCTTTTATCTCCAGCTGAAATAAACCATTTGTCCTGGTTTCAGCTGGGATAGAGTTAATTTTCTTCCTAGTAGCTGGTACAGTGCTGTGTGTTGGATTTAGGATGAGAACAATGTGATAGCAACAACCAAACCATCAGTGTGTTAAGTAGTGCTTACACTAGTCAAGGACTTTTCAGTCTCATGCCCCCTGCCAGCAAGAAGCTGGGAGGGGGCACAGCCAGAACAGCTGACCCAAACTGGCCATATATTCCATACCACGTGACGTCATGCTCAGTAC
>NW_008794836.1:2220635-2242671 GCF_000699145.1 Aptenodytes forsteri | reverse complement strand
ATCAGTCGGTGGGTGGTGAGCAATTGCATTGTGCATCACTTTTGTATATTCTTTTATTGTCATTATTATTTTTTTCCCTTCCTTTTCTGTCCCATTAAACTGTCTTTATCTCAACCCATGAATTTTACTACCCCCCCCTCCGATTCTCTCCCCCATCCCACTGCAGAGGGAGGGGAGTGAGCGAATGGCTGTGTGGGGTTTAGCTGCCTGCTGGGTTAAACCACAACACCACTATAAAAATATATTTGCCATTCCTTTTCCTTCCAGACATCCCAGTCAAGATATTACAGTGGACTCTAATCTAAATCTTATCCACTGTGAACCAAATCCTAATGCAACAGTAAGACTGGATCTTTTACTTGATCACAATAACAGACACTAACTATCCATGGAAATAAGATTGTAATTTTTGACCTGAAACTTAGTTTTTAACCTTTTTACTGTACCACCTGTGAAAGACTGAGCTTGCCACTCAGTACCTTTGCCTTTCTTTGCCAAACGTTTCTGAGACCAGGATACATTGTTGAGAGCACTACGCAGGAGAAGACATCTAATAACCAGTCAAGTCCAGAACTATTGGTATTCCATCTAAGAAAAAGGCTACTATACTTAAATGCATGTCAGCAGTTTGATTTGTGTTATCTTAGGAGCAATTAGAGCACAAAAATTGGAACTGAAGTGCTTTGTGATTCTGAAAGAAAGGTAAACATTGAGACCACTGCTTTTCCTTTTTGAATAGCAAGTAAACAGAAGGGAGGTCAAGGCATCAAAGATGTTATCACATTTTGCACTTTAAAAGATCAGTGTAGTTACTAGTTGTTTTTTTTTTAAAGTGGTGAGATTAAATTTAAGGAAAAGATTTCTTTAAAACACTTTTTAATCTCTGCACCACAGTTGTCGTCATATCACTTTCAATTTCATAGTTTGCATTAGGACCAACAAACAATAAAAACAAATCAATTCCAATTTCAAGGTTTGGAAGACTTCTGAACCGTTAGAAACTTGAATAAATGTTGCAGCCTAACAAGACAGAAATAACTTAAAAGTTTCCATGCAAACATCAACTTTCTCAATTTCCTGTATTGTATTAATATTTTAGTGTCTAAAAGTAAGTATTTGAGAGGAAGGTTAAATGTTCAGCAGAGCCTCATATCCACGCAGTGTGTGTAGAACTATGTGAGGTATATCTTTTCTCAGCCACCTTTTCCTTTTAAACATCAGCGTAAAGATTGATTCTGGAAAGATTTATGTATAAGACAAAATCTGTAATAAACTAGGACTAAACTTTGAGGCAGACTGGTCATTTTCAGTAATCAATCTGCTTTTAAAAAAATCAAACTGTAACATTTCTTCTATTAATATTCTTTGTTTTGTTAGATTTTTGTCATGACCTTTATGTTCTAAAATCATTTTAATGTTCAAAATTATTTTAGTGAATCTGCAATTGAGCAAGTCAAATTTATCTCTTGTCCTGCAAACCAATTATAGTAAATTACAGTTATTCAGAACCTAAAGACTGGAATAACTCGACAGAATTATGAGCAAACTAATGGGTCATTTATTATCAGATAACTTTGCTTTCATTGAAAATGAATATATACTCAGCTATTTTTCCTTTCTAACTCAAGAAATGCTGTTAAACCAAAACACTTGAAAGATAACCTGCTATATTACTCTAATACAGTTCTAGCTCATACCATGTTAACAAAGTTCTATTAGATTAGAATAATATTTTGCCAGTAACAGAGCTGACCAAGTTAATTTTTATCTCAGTGGAGCACTTGTTAACGCTTTTATAGTTTTCTGTCAGACGAGCCTAGTCTGGATAGTATTACTTGGGGGAAAAAATCATCCAGTATTGCTGTTGCCAAAAAGAGTATCTGTATCAAAGAAGATTCTCACCATTTTAAGTTGTCTTCCTTACGAGAAAGCAGAACATGTTTTTGTTTAGTAATTTCTTTGTAGGGTATATGTGTGGAGGTAGTAAAATGTCAACAACAAAGCAGGTATCATGGAGATACTAGATGCATGGTTATTCTCCTAAAATTTGATAACTAAAACTATCATTGTGTATGCAGATAAATTTGAAAATACATATGTTCAAAACAGATATGAATGATTCATTGCTTTTTATACAGTAACAGTAGTAATCACATGCCAATCGGGATATGAGTTATCTGGCATTGATACAGTTACTGTACAAACCTATAAAAGGCAAACTGAATTTAGGTTCTGAATATACAAATGCTTTTAACAGCATGTTATTTTTTGGTTTATGGATATTTTTTCCCCACATGCATATTGGTCTGTTACTTGCTCTAAAATTCAAAAGTCTTTCATATCCGTAAAGCGGAAGTGCCTTCAGGTGCATGTCAGAGAAACCTGATGCTTCTTTGGTAAATATATCTGATCTATTTTTGAAATTTAGGTACTAGCTTTGTGTTTAATCATTAGCCTAAGAAGGGAAGAACATCAGTTCATCTGTCGCCTATAGTTGGAGGCACCCTTGAGTGATGTGATCAACCAGCCTAATCTATAAAATCACAGGGAGATGGAAGAGGCTTTTTAGTAAAGGATAGTTAACAGAAGGGTTCAAAAAGATCAACCGTCGTGATTAATATCAGTAAGAATAAGCAGTATCTAAGCCTCAAACTGCCAAGGAAATAAGTTGCTAAAGGCTCTTAGTTCTGATGAACTTAATCCAAAGGGACTTAAGGCAGGATGATAGAATTTGGAGCTATTTGTAATTTTTTAATTCAATTTATGAGACACTAGGAAACTAAATAGGGGTGGAGGGAGACATGTGAAGATGTAAGCCATCGAAATACCTTTTATTCTTCAAAATTATTGGAAGAAATAAAATACTTGTAAGTGCCAAAAGATAATCGGGTGTGGAATGATATCTAAACAGTGCTTGAAACCAAGGTATTTTGCAATCATCTCACTTCTGTCTAAGAGTGTAAGTACAGAGGAAATGCAAAACATGGCTAGTATTAATTCTGGTATTGATACTTAGAGCTTATTACTTTTCAGGATACTTTTAGGGGATCTTCGCTTTTGTAGACAGTATGTGGGAACTAAACGTCATAATTACTGACTAAAGCTCACCGAGACACTGTCAGTTTGCCAAGATGACGGGAAGATAAACAATTCTTTGGAGAAGTCAACTTTAAGGGACTGAAGGCCTATGGCAGAATGGCTGTAATTATCAACTTGGACCCTCTTTGGTCCTGTCTCATCTGATCTCGGTTACCTTTGTGAGGCAGAGTAATTCTCTGGTATAGGTGTATTTGCAGTTCAATTTTGCTCAGAGTCCTGTTTCTCCTTTGATTGTTGGCTGTTACATTATTTTGTCTATCTTTTTTTCTTTTTCTGGTGTATTATGACTTCTTTGAAGTTTGTCTGAGAGTCAAGTACTATTAACCAGTTTCTTCACTTGTTTGTAGTGATTGGAGGATTTTTGCTAGTTAGTTAGATGCTCTGTTTTCTATGTCTTTAAGATCCACACTTCTAGTAAGAAATCAATGAATCCCCTGAAAATTCTTTCAAATGAGAATGGGTCATTTTTCAGTCACTTATAGCACCAGGAACCCGTCCTTTCTCCTTGTGTACTCTGTCTTAATTTCACATACAAATTAATGAAGTCAAACACTGAGATTACACCAGATCCTTAAAGAGGAACTGTCTAGCTGCAGATATTATTCAATCTAGACTTCCCTTTCCCCTTTTCATCTGCATCATAATCTCTGGAACTGCGACAGCTCTCGAGGAGGTTCTCAGCTGCCCTTCCCCAACACAGCTCAACTGGACTTCATATTGGGGTAAATGTCATTTCCAGGTCTATGGTGCATCTCGTACTTATCCTGCCTGCTTCATTGCTTCCAGCTGGCTTTAGTCCACCTTACTTAATGTTGCCAAATCATTCCTCATTCTTTTGAGATAAATGGATATTTTGGCTTATGCTATCTGTTACTGGAATTCATTAAATCATATTTTATTTCCCCCCCCCCCCTTCATTTTCTTCCCAGAACTCTTCCAAGATTGCATGGGTTTTTTTGGGTTTTTTTGTTACAAACTTAAACAGCACATTCTACCTTAAATTCTTGGGCACCAGTTAAAGTGAACTGAAAAGGCATGAGTTCAGTGGAAGAGAAATTCTCTGGTCTTGAGCAGCAGAGCTTTTGTACAATTGTAATATGTGTAAATGTAAATATGCATTTTGAAGCTCTCTGATTTGTGATAAGTAATTTTTTTCCCCTCATCTTATTTTTGCGTGACAAGTAAAACAATCTATAGCGGAGTGTCACATTGATACAAAGCCTGTATATCAGTCTGCATTTTTTTATCACGTTGGTGTGATTAGCGCCATTATCTGTTAATGATGTTTTTGGAGAAAACAAATCAGGAAAATCAGAAATAAGAGGTTAGCTGCTACTAATAAACTAACAATTATTAAGTATCTTTCATAAAGGCATCATAAAAACAACGTGTTACAGATACTTTTTAAAATAAAATCTTCCTTATGAAGGAGAAAAAAAAATCAAATGGACTAATAGTTTCAAATTTGGAAAACTCAAACTCTGAATAAATATGAACCACCAGAATTATCTACGGGTAAATTCTTTCTTGCTGATGAATGGATACTTGCAATGGCTTGCTGATTAAATTTTACACTTAAAATTATTTTGACTGTGACATTTAGATAACCCTTCCTGCAAGTGTTTTTGTTACAACAATGAAGCACTACTTTAGTCATCATTTAGTCATTTCAGTAATTATGGAGAATATAAAAGAGCAGAAATTTAAGGCCAAAGTGCCTTTTTTTTTCTTTTTTCCTTTAAAACCAATACAAAACATTGGTCTTTCTTTAATGGTCCTCTTCAGTTACCCTGTTTGCCATTATTTTGGTGTTATTTATTTGTGGGAAGGATGTTTGTTTTAAAGACATTATCTCTTGTAGGTCTCTTTGTGTAGCTGTGTGCCCTAGGTGCGTGCTTTGTTTAATTTAAAACTTTGTGATTTAAATGGAATTTAAAAATATCAGCTATGTGTCACGCCCCACCTGCGGGAAGGGGAGAATGACTAAGATCCGCAAATCCCCTCGGTGTGGATTAAGGTGAAATAACACTCAAGGTCCAAAAACAAACTCCAACTTTAATGGCACAAACACTTCTATAAGCATCAACCCTCTATGTCTTAATATATAACACAAGCTAAGTGGCTTTGTGGTGAGTTGAGGTAGGCCTTGTATTACTTAACAACATCAAGAACAGAGAGCAAGAAGAAGGAGGAGAGAGAGCGCGAGCGAGAGCTGAGCAGCAGGAGAGAGGTAGAGAGAGACAAAGAAATCACCAGTCCTGGATCCAGCGTCAGACCTGCCAACAGGGGGTGTCGGTGTGGAGAGTGTCCCCCAAGGGGCTCACATGCGCCCATATTTATTGGTTCCAGCCCAAGGTTTCTAGAGTCTTCTCTCACCCCAGCTCCAGGAGTGGTTGAGACATTAGTCAGTCAAGGAGAGTGACACCGGGCCCCTCCCCATGGCTGGCTTCTGGAGCTTTCCCTGGGGCATTGTCTGTGCTTACAGCACAGACACGTGGGCCTCGTCCCTTACACTATGTGAAGGGTTTTTTCTCCTAGTCCTACAATTTTCTTCTCTAACTGTAACCTCAAGAGTGTCATTGTTTCCAGCCATAACCTTTTCTTGTACACTCAGTAGTTTTAAAAGTTGTTATTCATTAGTTAGCTGATCATAGAGACAGTAGAATTTTTCTCATTTTTTGTTTCGATACTCACTTTATCTTGCAATCATAGACTAGTTTGGGCTGAAAGGGACTTTTAGAGGTCATCTAGTCCAACCCCCCCCTGCAATGAGCAGGGACGTCTTCAACTAGATCAGGTTGCTTTTAAATTTGTTGATATGGCTGATGATTCAATATTTCATTATCCTTTATATAAAGAAGCTTTGCAAAAACAGAAGAGAAGATGATAGACCTTTACTAGTTTGATGATGGTTTCCCAGTCCTGCAGTTGGCTTCCAAGCGTAAAGACCTTGTGAATATTATGGAGTATACTTTTGCCACTACTGCTTCTCCAGGATTTAGATCGTTGTATTCTTCTAAAGCTGGTGTAGTTGATTTAGCCAGCTGCTGAATGAATACTCGTCTAGTTCTCCATAGTCCTGGGGGAATCAGACTGTAATAGGCAAACAACAGTAACTCAGCCCTGAATGCAGAGAGTAAGATTGAGTACAACTGTACATAATCCTTGGCTCTGGAATAGCATCTTTGTTTTAAGCAACTGGGGATGAATGAAAACATTCCTGAACTTGTTGGCTATGTAGATGTAGATTAAAGCTGCTTTTGAGCAAAACAGTGTCCTCACTGTATGGAATCTGTGTCTGCGTGTCGACTTGACCAAGGTATAAGAGTATACAAGTAGTAATCTGAAGGGAAACCACGTATGTTTTGTTTTCATAATACAGGACATTAGGTATTTGCATTTCAGATTAGAGTGAGAGCGTTCTTCAGTTGTGGTTCAGACAGCCTCTTAAAGATTTTTCTGTGTGGAAATCACATTATCTTCCTGTACCTAACTTGTGCTACTCAAGGCTTGCTGCTTTTTTTAATATAGAAAAAAACCTCAGCCTTTGGTCAATCTATAAATGGAGTTAATGACTTGTTTCCTTCAAAGCAGTCATAATATTTAATGGATTTCTGCAAACTCTGTCAGCCATTTGACTAGGTTTAGCTTTAGTAAACATTGTCTTGTCTACCTCTCATAGTAACAGCATCCCCTTATACTAAAAATACCTGATAACCTATGTTATTGTAGAACCCTGTAATCATGTGCCTGTAAAGCAACACAAAATAAAGTATGAGTCTTCTACTAGAATAGTTCAATCCCTGTGTGACTTGGGAAAATATGCATACAACCCTGTCTATCTTAATCATCTTCATTTCAAAGTGTTGTATGAGCCTTATGCATCTTACTTCCCATCCATGAGTTTATGTTTATGCTAGCAGTATGCTTCCCATATGCCTGTACTGAGACATACAAAGTTTGAAATTGGTATATTTACATTAAAAAAAAAATTAGTGGCAAAGCATAGTGCTCCTTATTTGAAACTTCAAGCAATATTACGAAAATTGCTTTGATGCTTAAGAGCAATAAGGTTGAAGAAAAATGCTATCAATTAATATTGTGTCAGCAGTCATGAAATGTGGATGATTTCTCTGACATTTCTGTTTGGGTATTTTTTTGTTTGGGTTTTTTTAATGCTCTGGTATGCATCTGAGTCACTGCAAACATGAAAGCGTGACTTGTGTGATATTTCCTCTTTTCCCCACTCTGCTAACATCTATCCAATGTAATGTTTCTTGCATGCTTTTCTGCAGTTATATTTGATTTATTGTCAAATCCTTGCAGTCTTGTGGTACTCTGATGGAACGTTTAATGTCTTTCCCTCTTAAAATTCTTTGATATCAATATTCAAAAAAAATGTTATTTAATGGTCCCATATCTAATGCTCAGGTGATTCATAATTTAGTTTATAATGAAGAAATTAGTGTGTTGTTGGGGTTTTTTTTACCATTTCTGTTTCTGTTCTTGAAGACTTCATGTAGTTCACTGAATAAAATACCTTAATGCAGCATTTCTGGTTGCTGGCATGTTTTGTTTATGATATTTAGGAATTTTTAGTTTTCCTGTACAAAAGAAGCTATATACTAAGCTCAATTGCAAAGTGAGTCTTCTTGAGTACAACTGGAAAATCATTTATGTTCAAACTCAAAAGCACTGAAGCACCTGCAAAAATTGTGAAGTCCTCAAATTTATAGCAACGTAAGCCAAAAGAGAGGAGAAGCTTTGTTTTTTTCCATCCTTCATCTACAGGAAGAAAGGAGGAATCTAATGCTAAAGACAGGTTTTTAAAATGATGAGTAGATAAAATGAGAACAATTCTGCTACCATAGGGACAACAAACTAGACTGAAAATCTAACAACATGTTAAAGAGGTGGTGTCAGGTGTGAAGAAAAAAAAATAGGCTTGTAAAGGAAAGAAAGGGCCCTTGCGAACTTGGAATCTTAGATTTTGCTGTTTAGGATCTAATGGAAACATTGATGAAGATGCTGCATAGTTGAAAGACAGTTGAAGAATATGAAGAAATAAGAAATAATAGTATGAGAATTAATTGGCTGGGAAGAAGTAAAAATTATTACTAAATGTTTGGGGTGGCTCTGAAAAGAGAGAAAAATTAGGTAAAGAAGGTCCAGCTGTGTAACAAGCCTTTGAGGGCATTTTAAGCAGAGCCAAGGATTTCTGTGGATGTTACAGTTGCAGATATTGAAGGGGACAAGAGAAATGGAATAGCAGATTTAAATAGTGAAGAATAGGTTTTAAAGTAATATCATGTATTTTTATTTTAGTTGATTAAAAAATCTATGAGGAAAGTGAAAAATAAGAAAATATTTGAGGGTAAATCAAGCACCACCAAAGATGAATTGTTTTCTACCAAGAAAAACACGTCTCTGTTGTAGAGAAGTTGAAATGTTTGAGTTTTTCTTTTCCAGTGAGTAAAGTGAGCCAATATAGGTTAAGAAAAATATTGACCGATTTTGAAGTAGAAATCAATAATTCTCAACCGTGTCTTTTTGTGTTAGATAAAGCTTTCTGCGTTATAATTTCTCTTTGGTCTATCTACAGGTAAGCGACACCAGCCATGTGGTAGTGACTATTCCAGAGAAAACAACCACAGGGTGGCATTGAAAAGTAGCAGTCTCTTATTTTGAGTCCTTAAGCCATCAAACTATGTTGGTAAAGCAAAGCTGAAAAAATTTGGAAAAAAATGTAGTCAATGTAGTGGGATGTTGAAAGACTTTAGTTCTGAGGCTAAAACCAAATACCATTACATACTATATTGTTTATACATGAATTCCTGGAAAGCAGATACTTCAAATATAAAATTGAATATTTTGTCTTAAGGCTATCATACACTACCTACTTAACAGGCAATCAAGTACATCCTTTGATTTCCTAAGGCTTGTTTTTGTAAGGTTACTTAGCCTCATCCTTTGTAAATTGCTCCTTTTATCGACCAACAGGTGTAAAAGGGCTTACTTGTTCCTAAAAAAAATCTCCCCCCCCATAAGCTGTCACTGTTTTCCTATTTATAAACTAGACACTAATAAATGCTTTTTTCAAATAGAACTAAATTGGATAAGGGGATAGAAGTCTCAAAGATATGACTAGGGGGTGCTGAGTCAGTGTCCCTACTGAAGGAATGGCTTCAGCATGAGTTCATACCTTGGTAAAAATCAGACAATCTAGATGGAGCAAATGCCCTGATTGTGCATCTCATTAGATGCCAGAGAATACACCAGAAGGTAAGCAATTATAGGAATGTTCTAACTGTGTGGGGAAAAAAAATCTTCAGTTGAAGTTCAGACTCAACTACCAGAGAATTAATGCAGAAACTAAACAGTAATGTAACTGGATGTATGAACAGTGCGTATTTTCTCATATTTTCTATTACATGTTTTTACGTATGTTCTCTGATATCTAGTAATAGAAGTGCTAGGGTGAACCCTTTGCAAAACTTCAGTCTCCGGTTTCAAATACAGAGCTTTTAAGTGGAAGTGCCAAATCATGTGGCAGACACTTTTTTATCCAACACGAGCTAACTGTAAAAGGAAAAAGGACTGACTGAAGTTCATACCATTGAAAAAAAAGTAACGGAATAGAAGTATCTAAAATCTGTTGTAGAATGAAGAATCTTCGTTCTAAGTGAGAGTAAATAAAAAAAAAAGTTTTATCATTTAAAAAGCCTATTTTTACGGCCTTGAGTTATGGTTTCACCTATGTAAAACTACTTTTTTGTTACTGTTTCCTAAATATTTCTTTTGTTCTTTTAAAGTCAGGTTCCTCTGAAGGTTGGATGCATGGTGATGTTTACAACGGTTAAAGTCCATTTCCCAAGGTAGAATGAAGTTGGTCCAAAATAACACAGAATAGATTATATTAGAAGTTCTTGGTATCATGTCTAAACTTGAGGTTGGGGCACTCTGGGGTACGGTGCATCAGCCAGTCCTCACCGTGGAGTGTTCCTGCAGGCCGTGTCCTGATCGCATCTTCTGACAGAACCGTGCCGACATCACACTGCTCTGGTCCTTGTCTAGGATGGCAGGAGGAGAGAGGAAACACGCCTCTGCAGGGCCGGGGTCCTTTTTTTGATGTCAGAGCACACAGAGCCGTGTGTTTCTTGGCGGGGGAAACACAGCCAGTACCAAGAACAATGATGTGCAGACCAAAAAACATTAGGATTTCCAGTTATTTCTGCACTTTTTACTTATATTTGGTTTCACCAGGTCTGAAACAGCCAATAGGAAATTGAACTTAATTTCTCAGCTCCCTGTGCTTTTTACATTTACTATTTCGAGCTCTAAGCTCTGCATCTCACCTTTCCATATTACCAAACAGAAACTGATTTGCAGTAATGTAGACTTAGAGCTGATCATTCTGACCTCAAATTATGAAGTTCAGAGGGCTCTTTGTTGGTAGCACATGAATTTCAATGTCTGACTCAGTGAAGCAAGGTCAGTGGAAATGGGGTCCAAGTGCAGTGCCTTCTAATAAAAATAGAATAGTTTCAAATACAGCCTTCCGTGATGCCAAGGAAGTGAAGCTAAATGGAAATGATTTCAAGTTTTTGAGAAGAACAAGAATATAAATGTGCACATGGTATGAATGTTATACGTATGCATATGTTTTTTGTGTTTCAGTTCATTTAATTGCTAAATTCATTCAGAGTCCTTTATTTCAAGTTTTTGGGGGAACTGGATAAAGGATCCTACATAGGTGTGTGATTATTTTCCTACTTTTTTATTATTATCTTTAATTTATATCCTTCTATCTATCTATAGACATAATTAGCTAGATAAACATTGTTACCCATTTTCTCTATGGGGAAGGAAGCTAAGGTATTCCAAGCTTGAAATATGAATGTGGCTGCCTTAATTGGAAGTCAATTGGTCAAACACTGGAACAGGCTTCCTGGAGAGGCGGTCGATGCCCCAAGCCTGTCAGTGTTTAGGAGGCATTTGGACAATGCCCTTAATAACACGCTTTAGCTTTTGGTCAGCCCTGACGTGGTCAGGCAGTTGGACTAGATGACCATTGTAGGTCCCTTCCTACTGAAATACTCTATTCTAATTAACACTGTTATTGTCTAACTGATAGCTTGAGAATGACAATGTCATGAGCCATGAATTATGAATTACTTTTAAAAACAGAAGGGGCTGCAGAAAACATGCTGAAATGCCTCAAAAGGCCTCAGGCTTGGTTATTTGCCTTTGTTACTGCATCCACGGTATATTTATTGGATTGTAATATGTCATTGTAGTTGACTAAAAATGACAAACTTAATGTCCCTAATGAATTGTTTTTCACTCAGAACTGCTCACAGAGTGTTAATATAGCTTATGGTCACTTTTTCTTCAAGCTGTCTTTTTGCTGGAATCTACGAATCCTTAATTGCAGGTTTTCAGGGTAACAGAAGACATGTTAAAATACTTAAAAATGAAACAGCAAATGGTAGACTATCACTGATAGCAGATAACAATTACAAATTCTGTTTTCTACATTTTTAGTTGAAAATAGAAAGCGGACGAGTCCAAGAATGCTATAGGCAAAACTTATTTTAGGACAGAAGTGTAGAACTTACATACCTATAATTAAAATTACTATTATCTAGTGTGCACATTAAGTCCCACTACAAACTACAAGTGAAATACTCTTTATTTTAGTAATGTCTTCTGTTTGACTATAAGCTGTTTTCCTTTTTAGAGGTGGCTGTTGTTCAGCAAATCCCTTTTGATAGCATGGACCTAATTACATTTTCTTAGACTTCTTGCAGTCTTGTTTTTTTTTCAGAAGTTTCATTTTCCTCCATTTTTGGGGAGTAAAGGAATATTACATTTAAGATACTATTTTTATGGATGAAAATAGTGTGACATAGTCAAAGAATGCCTTATTTTTAAAATTCCCTTGCTATTCCGAAATTATTGAAAACAGTATATATCAGTACTTGGTATTTCCTGTCACATGTTGAAATGAATATTACTCTTTCTATGTGACACAATAAAAATATGAGTTGGGGCATTCTGCAGTCAAAGGCAAAAATAAGAAGGAAGGGGTTTTGAGCAATGATTCTGGTAAGGTTTGTTTTTGCAGCATTTCTCTGAAGTTTGGTAAAACTTCTGCATTGCAAGTTCCCCGTCATTGTTCTTTCCCTTGTAGGTACCATTGACTATATAAACACTTCGTAGAGCTTGGTGTGTAGATGAATTTTTCTATGTAAAATGTTTTAAGTTTATTATATGGTGTTAAGAGCTTCGAACTACTTTTGTTTGGTCAGATCTGCTGTGAAGCAGAAACTGATGCACCTCAAATGTATACTTCAGTGAGAACTTAGAGCAATTATGCAAGCCATTGAGCTCTAGATTATGCCAAAATGCTGATCGTAACACTGTAGTAAGATTATCTTCTGACTGCCACAATAAAAGCAGCTACTGTTCATCAGCCACAAAATCTTTTTAGGGAACAGAAAGATACATGTTAAAATATAGCCAAAGTCCCAGCAGAGCTTATGGGTGAATAGGCGAAATAAGAGGGCACATGAATTTTCACACTTTGTTATAGTGTACGTTGGGGGGGTGATATCTCGCCTTTCTTCCTAACTTTTGGATCAGGATCCGTTTGTAATGCCTAAAGTAACTCTGTCTGTTACACAGTCTATATATATTGGGTTAGCTTTTAAATTGTATAGCAAGATGCAATAGGTTTCTCTTCTCCCTGTCCCCTTCAAGTACTTTTCTGGTGCTCTTGCAGATTCTTGTCCTCGTGAGAGCTTTAATCTGCTTGATTGTCTTGTATTAGCAGTAGTGCCCATATGCACCTTAGTGATTTCCTTTCTTCAGATTCATTACTTGAGTGGGATTGATTTGACTAAAAGCTGATAGCCTTGTTCCTCCTCCTTTTCAATCCCTTTCATGGGGGACCAGTGCCTGTAAAACCAACTACGTATTTCGTAA
This sequence comes from Aptenodytes forsteri, assembly GCF_000699145.1. NCBI lineage: Eukaryota > Metazoa > Chordata > Aves > Sphenisciformes > Spheniscidae > Aptenodytes > Aptenodytes forsteri. The sequence goes on along the minus strand of NW_008794836.1, from coordinate 2,229,585 downwards.
ATTCTGTTTTGAAAGTTGTTGATGTGAAGAATTCAAACAGTTGATAATTGTGCTGGGCTTGATGTATCTAAATGGAAAGTCCATTATTTTGTTAATCAAATTTTAGTTGCCTCATAATGACAGCTTTATATGAGACCATGTTCTGTAGCGCATATTGAAAAGAGGTCTTGTCTTTCCCCTCAAGAATAATAGGTATGGTATATTGGAATGGAGAGGAACATTAATGTTTTAATACTTTTCATAGTTGAAATACCGTAGTCATAAAAAAAGAATTTGTAGAAAATTGTGATGGCTGGACTTTTATGTTTTTGTACACTAAACTTGTTTAATTTTAAGAACTGCAGCATCATTCTGTGAACGTGGGAAATACTGGATTCACTGGGGGGTGTGCGTGTGTTTGTTTTTTTCTCATCTAAATGGCTTCTTTTTAAAAAAAGTCACCTACCCAAACATCTCTTTATTTCTATAGAAGGTGGCAAAAGATTCAAGGACTCGTGGCAAAGTACAGAAGTGGTAAAAAAGAATCGCTGCTGTAGTTGGCTACATTAAACAGTTTCACTGAAAGATATTTCTATGAAAAAGCTGATGCCTCCCCCTGCAAACATTTGGTTACCTGGATGGATGCCTATTCTTTGCGCTAAAGGCTACAAAAACTGCAAATATATTTAATTATCCATTGACAGCATCTAATGACTATGTTAATATGATTAGTTAGAAATTGGAGTTTTCAGTGAGATATTAACGTTTTTTGGCAGGGTCTTTGGAACGTGGTGACTCGCATGCTGTAGCTGCATTTCTTTTATTTGGTTTCTTCTGTTTGATTTCCTTGAGAGGTCTCTGGCATACACAAAGTCAGTACTATTTGATTTTTGCAGATTCCCTTTTCACATGCATTTTTTTCCTCGTTAACAATGTGATGTGACTTTTGTTGGATTCCTGCACGTGCTGTTGCTGACACTGTTTGGGTTTCTCCTAGGTTGATCTTGAATCTCAAGGATTTTGCACAGGTAGCGATTCTCCCTGAAGTATGAGAAGTGTGTATTATTAGCCAACAATGCATGTTCATCTGCAAAGTCGTGACATTTTTGCAAAGTCAGCTGCCGTATTTTTTTCTTCTGACCTGTCTCTTGAGCATGCTTTGAAAGAGAAGGTTAGAACATGTAACTGCTGAGTAGCGCTGCCTTTGTGAAACTCCCATTCCAGGTTTATTTTTCAAACTGTTCAGTTGGATTTCATACAGACTTGCTTTTAGATTAACATGGATGCATCTAGACCATTGCTTGTAGACTACAAACCATTCACATGGAGCGTAAGTCCAGCGCAGAAGCTGTGCAGGTCAGGTCAGCATAACATTGGGCTGTATTTACTGTTCCGGAAAGGCAGGCGATTAGCTGGGGCATGTGATTTCTGTCATGTGATTTCCAGACCAGAATTGTCTTGTGTAAACCTGGATGGGATTGCATGATAACCAGATGCAGAATGCACCTGCAAATACGCCCTTAAGAAAGGAAACCCCAAGTTCAGAAGCGACTTAGATATTTTGGTACTTCTGTGAGTACTACTCGTATTTTTATATGGTACATGTGTTACAGGGTATTCATAATGGAGGCTTTGAGCCCAGGCATCTTATTTCCTTTACTTCAAATGCTTGCTGTAGCTTCTGTACTCTGTCCTGAATTTCTGGTTAGTTTTACATGAAAGAGTTAAAATATTATAGGGAAAACTTGCTCAAAATAAGGGTGTTTGAGTCTGATGCATAGTCTCCTAAATTATTGTTTTTAGCTCCAAAACAACTCTTATCATCTTATCTTACAGACACTCTTATCTTTTATTCAGAGACTTATTTCTTACGTCCATATTGCCATTGGAAACAACACTGCGTGGTATGTCTTTAAGAACAGTTACAAGGCTTGTTGCACTTTGAGTAACAAAAGGCAAAGCAAGTACCAACCTTGTAGGCCATGTTTTGGTAGGGTTGTCAGCTGCTGTCGTGCTTCAAAACATGCTGTTTCAGCAGGCAGCTCTTCTGAAAGAAATGTCTTTAAAAATGAAAGTAAAATGAAGTGCTTGGAGAGAAAAAAAAAAATTGAAACAGCTCAATACGGTTTATGATGAGATTGCCCTAGAGCGCTGGGAGCAAGCCAAGCATAGAAATTAAATGCCTATCTGCTTTTGTCTTAGAGAAATATCTTAAAAGCTGGTGTGCCAGAAATGGGCAGCAAAATGATCCACAGTCTCACTACTTTCTTCATAAGGTAAAGCTGCTTTCCTGAAGCTCTGTTAAATCACTCATATCTGTTACCATGCCTCATCGGAAGTTTTAAGTGAGTCAAGTGTATGCAGCTTCCTTGGTTATCAACCTCCCACAAATGTTCACTGTGTTCTTCAGAACAGCGTCTTCTGTAGAAAAACAAAAGACTTTCTAGGTGACGCCCTACAGACCTCAGGCTGATATTATTTAGTTACAGATAAATAATTCTAACTAGACAAAGAAGAACTTATGATATTTCTAGGGACTTTAAGATCTATCAAGCGATTTTTAATAAGTGTTAATTTATTTTTGTGGATTTTACAAATTAATTATTACAACCGAAATCCATAAAAATCATCCTATGGTTTTGTTAAATAGCATTAAATTGAATATATTAAATTAAATTTATGCCCAGGTGAAAGCTTTAAATTTCTTCTTGGTCTGAGCAAATGTAAACAATTTTCAAATTCTTGCAACTATGACCATCTTTTTCATATAGAAAGAATTTGAATTCTTCAGTAGTCCTGTGCCTCTGTATGTAGTAACTTTTAATTACTCTCTTCTGTAATGCAATCTCTAGACAGTATAGACAAAAGATAAACATTATAGTTAAATAATTTCTGCAACCAAGCTGAATACGTCAGTTCAGTTTTCCTAAGTAGCGTATGCGCTGGGTTTCAGTACTACCAGAAGCATTTCAGGTTCCCAATTCTTAGTCGGACTTTCGTTGTCCATGATGTATAAAGCTAGCATTGCCAGTAGGATCCCAGCCTAGGAACTTTATTCAGATTACTCAAAAAAAATCTTCTACAAAACATATTCCACGTATTGTACTGAAATCCAAGGTAATGGTTGTCAAAAGGGCTTTGTTTGGACAGAAGCTACAAAAAAAACCAACAAAACAAAACTTAGTGGGCCGGAGGTGGTTTAGTTTGGGTTTTAGTTTTGGGGTTCTTGGTTTGGTTCTGTGGGTTTTTTAGTGGTGGGTTTTTGGGGGGTTTTTGGGGGATTTTGGGGGTTTTTTGGAAGGCACACTTAGAAATTTATTCTTGTTTCTTTAACGAGCTATAGTTCATGAGGAGGAAATTAGTGCAATGAACCTGAACAGTACACACTTTTGCATGGTTAGCTACATGTTCCAGTGTTTTTATGTGTGCTATACTCTCATTTTAATCTGTGTCATTTGCTTGAAGAGAGATAGGGAAAACAAAGTATATATATAAGAATACTTTTCATTGTTGAACATATTCTAAGAAGTTTATTATAACACACTGCTTAAACATATTCATATTTATCTGAGAAGCATCACATTCTGTTATGCACTCTTTGAAAACAAAATGAAAGGGTGTTGTGATGCTGTGTTTCTCATGGAAGCATGCAATGGTCAAAGAAAATCGTAAAGACACCTTTGTGTTGGTCTGCTGCGAGATGTGCGAATGCAAGGGAGGCCAACGAAAGGGAGGGGGGGGGGGGGGGGGGGGGGGGAGAAGGAAGCAGGGGTCGTGGAGAGAGGATTTTCATTGACTCAGAATGTATGCAGTACTAAACCAGCAGAATATGATTTATGGTGATCTAATTATGTCTGAAAAAGAACACTCCTAGGTAGCTGAGGAGGTGGTGCACAAAACTGTAGTAAAGAACAGCTTTAAATGGAGATTAAAGCTGGTAAATGGAAGTTCTTTGTCTCCAGCTTAGAAACTTTTGTGAATATTGGACTTTATAATCCCATGAGAATTTGTAATAAAAATTAATCGGAAGAACACATCATCAGCTACTTCTGTTAGTAATAGTTGACCATAATCTTTACATGAATAAATGGATGTATATTGCTTCATTCAGAGAGTACTTAGTATCGTAAAATGCCCGCAAATGTGAAAATATGTAAGAATATTCCTACTTCAGTTCAGTGACTGGTGAAGAAAAATTTTTTTATTACTGTATGAAACTTATAATAGTAGCTACTAAGACATGCCCAATGCTTAGCATGAATACCGGATTGGTCACTTACACCATAAAGTTTTCTATGCTAATGAGATTTGTAGGTTTTTACTCCATAAATTGGGGTACTAGAACATTGAAACCAATCAAACAAACCTATTTTGTTTCATATTTCCTGAAAATAGGTAGAAGCCTAATGGATGTCCTTATTATCTTTTTTGTTGTTGTTTTTGTTAAGCCAGATCTACAAGGTAATTTTTCTTTCTACAGTTGATTCAAAAAACTTTAGCTATTGAAAGTTTACATAAATGTTGTGTGTGGAACTTCAATTCAGTGAGTAAGCAAAACAACCCAACAGTTTTGGAGTAAGAAATCTAAAATTTATTCTAAAGAAAGCAAGTCTAAGGAAATCTACATTTAGAATAGTTTGGGTTTGGTGGTTTTTGGGGTTTTGGGTGTGTGTGGGGGGGGTAGGGTGTTTTTTGTTTTGTTTTGGTGGTGTGTGTTTTGGGGTTTTTTTTAGTTTACAATATAAAAAAATATTATAGTTGTGTTTTTCCAATTCTGTGTATCCAGTCTGTTAGCTTCAGATTGTCTCTTCTGGCCACTGTGACACAGCTACTAGAAATGACAATGCACAAGAAATAGTAACACTTCATGGCTCTTTTTATCCTGATGAAAAGTGGGCCAGGCAGTTTTTAAGTCATTTCCTAGCTAAGTTAGACTGTCCTTCCTCCCACCCCCTCCCAGCCTTTGATTTTTAAAAATGAACAAATAGCCTTGACACTTGTTAGCTTTAGGAACTTAGTGTGTTCTCTGAGTTTTTGTCTGTTTGAGTAATGGACTAATTTAGTGAATTCTTTAATATTAACTAAAATTAGTAATTATTGAAAACCATTGCTTTGTTAAAATTAACAGGTACTAGTATATTGCTTTTAATTTTTAAGTATTATCAATTTATGACAAACAATTTCTCGCTTGAAGAGGACTTAGAATCTTTCAGTATTCAGATTTTGGGAAGCTATAAAAGACCCCAGATGCACTGTAGCAAATGTGTGAATAAACGTGAAGAAGTTTGAATATATGCAAACACGGTAATGCATTTTAAATTTGCTTAATTGAATTCTATCATTTTATGTTCCTGGGAAGGATTTGTGAACATTAATTAGTTAATTTGCAAGACAGTCATACTAGAAAATTGTTCCTTTCTTTTTATAGGGTTAGATACTAAAGTAAAAATAGGGAAACCTAAGACTGTAGAAGTACTTTAGCAGAGCTGGTGCCAAGTCCTGTTTCTGTGCATTTACTGTTAGACCATATCCCTGTGTCTTTCCTGTGCTGCGCATTGTTTTGAAAATGACCTCATGATTGAAGATTTTTCTTTCTCCAAAAAAGAAGTTGAAAAGATAGACTAGTTCTAACGGACTGGAAAACATGAGCAGCATAGTTCCCTCATTCAATACGCATTTTATGGAACATGTATACCAAATTCATGAAATCAGATTAATAAACCCTGGGTATAAGTTTATAATAAAATAGGAGGGGGTTGTTTCTTAGCTCAGAGTTGTAAAACATTCATAGACTGGTGGAAGGAAAGGAGCATGCCTCTCGATTTCATTCTTTTTTCATCCCATCCCGTGATCTCTTACAAGTGGGATAGAGTTCTGGGAAAAAAACAGGTTGCCTCTTCCATTGTTGAAGGCTTAAGAAATGGATTTAAAGGAAAAATTTAGTATCCGTAAACATGTGTCTGTTGTACAGATGGCAATGTAATTTACCTAGCTACCCATGCAGTCTTTCATTGAGCCAACATGAAGTGTTCCATTCATAAGCAGCAGACTTAACCTTGCCTTGAGCTCCAGTCAGTGTGTAGGTCCAGTCTGATAACCTGAGCAAACCAGCTCTTGTACATTCCTGCTTTGGAAGAGTTTGTGGTGATAGAGTTTTTGGATTTGGGGCAACAAACACTGAGGCTAGGTAAATTCCCTTCATTTCTTATAATCTTTATTCCTTTCTCTTTGTCTTGAAAGTAATGCTCTCAAATAGATCTCCTCCCTCCCCCATAAATACAGTATTAAGTAAATAGCACAAGTACATACACAAGTAATGTTGTGTTGCAGCTGTTTCTCTTACTCATTGCCTTTTTTAATGTGGTTATTTCAGTCCAGAAAAATTGAGATTAGTCAAGTAATACTATGCTTTCATATCGGATCTGTTTTGATTTTGAATATGATGTTCATTTTTTGACATTTCTTTCTTTAATAATAATTCCACGTTTAATATGATGTTCATTTTTTGACATTTCTTTAATAATAATTCCACGTTGCATTTTTCTTCAAGCCTGCTGAGAGTCTCAAATTGTTTATAAACACTAGTCAAAACATTCCCCACTGCTGTTCATATTTTCCAGGTGGGGATTTTGAGACAAGGGGGAGATTAAGTGACTTGCCCAAAGTGTCAAGCAAAAGTGTCTACTAACAACAAGCTCCTATTTTAGCCACTGTGTGTCCTTTCTTCATTTAATGTGTATAAATACCAATTTACCACTAGAGATGAGCTAAGAAAACTGGAAAAAAATCCTTCATACAGAAAATGGAAGACACGTGCATTTAGGTGCTCTCAGTGCCTTAAAGAAGGAAAGGAAGGATGAAAAGAAGACAATGTATGCCAAGACAGATAGATCTACTACAGACAGATAAACACTACCTGCTTGTTTAGTTGGATTAAGAACAGCTCGTATGTACAGGCGGAAAGAAGGTGAATCAGCTTTCTGTCCTGTGTTTTCCTACATGGTGAAGGGTCAGTGGTAGGCTTGCTTTTCAGAGCTCAAACCTGCAAGACGCAGTTGCGTGTAGAGCTAGGGCTTTCCAATGCAGCCCTGGAGAGCGTCGGGGTGCCCAGACACAGGAGCAGAGTGAGGCTGCACCCTGCATGTTCACCGCCCTGCTGCCTGCCTTGCAGCTGTGGGCCCCTGCGGCCAGCAAGGCTGGCTCTGCAGCAGGAATCTGGAGGTGTTGTCTGGAGACCGTGTGTGGAGTTAATATGAAAATCTCTTTAGCCCTGGTAAAGCTCCATGTCTGAGTGTAAGATGCTAAATTACTAAACTTGTATGTCCTCAAAAGGAAGATGGGAAAGTAGTGCCTGTAAATGGCTGCACATAGGTGCAAGACTATGGTTGTAAGAACTAGGGCAACCAATGGACTTTTAATTCTACTTCCCAAGCAGGGGTGTTGCACAGGATGTCCGAGTCTGTGTGGTGGCTGGAGTGATCTGTGTCCTCATGCCCTTCTGGCCACCGGCGGCTCTGATGGCAGCTGGCAACAAGACTGCAATGCGCTAGGTTTTTATTTTCACATGAGAAGAATCCTGAGGTAGGAGGGAGTGAAACTCAGTAATAGCTTACAAACGCACAGCACGCTATTGTTTCATGAGCAGCCTGCATCAGACTGTAAACTGTTTAGGCTTGGGAAAGGCGTTTTTTGCTCGGAGTCCTGGAGGGAATCCAAGGAATGTTAACTGGTTAAGTATAAAGTATCAAGTTTTCTGTCCACTGCACAGGCAGCAAATGAAAACGGCTGGTAGCAAGTTACGCAGTATCAGCAAAAGCAATGCTGGTGGTGGCCAGTTAAAAGCGAATTTGACCTGGGAGTAAAGGTGGGAAAAGGGAAGGAACCAGAATGAGGAAGGGGGAAGGTGGATGGGCTGCCATGTGGTCACTGGGTTCTCAGAGTGAGGGGACAGGTGTGTGATGGTGCCTTTTTCTGCTCTATGACCTGGCTGTGATGAAGGTATAATTTGCCAAGTACTGAAATTTTTTGTTCATTCTGTCATTTTGGCCTTGATTAAACACTCTTTATGTGAAATGATGCCCTGTGGTCTGCAGGAGTTTAGAGTGACAGATCTGGTGGTCCTTTCTGGACTTTAATTAAAAAAAAGTCATATGTCAAATGTAAATGTACATAAAGTGAATTAAGGGCTATAAGTGTGATTGAAGAAAAATACATTGCTGATTATATGTAATATTAAGTCTTAAATGTGAATGCTTTGGCTAGGTAGCCTTCTGAAATGAGGTCTGTTGTGGGTTTAGTGTTGCTATCTTCAGCATGTACTGCAGTTCTGGACTCTTCAGAGTCACACAAGAATTCTCAAAAGAACTATCACAAAGACATAAAAACATCCTAGTATTCATATGCTTTTGGGGAGACTCATCCCCTTTCCTAATGTGCATTGTAGCCTACTGGAAAATTCAGTGAACTTTGCATCTAAAGGTTATGCATAGTAGTCCCAGATCTCGTACAGACTGCTGTTAACAATCCTTATTATAAACTAAGGTTTCCTGCCTTGGGATGTATCATTCACCCGGGTTGACTGATGGTTTGCACAAGGTCATTTCAGGTAGAGCTGGAAAAAAAGTAAAGTTTCCACTTCACTGTGCAGTTTTTTGTAAAGTATCTCTATACTGCACATTAACAGTGTGGCTCTCTATTGCCCTTCAGCAACTACACTGCGTATCAACATGTAACACTGCTACTGTTTTCATGCTAAGGAATTTGTTTATCTCTATTCCTTGAGCCCACATTCACTCCTTCACATACCTTGAACAGAGCTGCTACTTTATGTAGCTGTAACAACTGAACGACAATTTCTTCCAGGAACCGAAAAAATAGAATAGAATAGAATAGAATCATTGAGGTTGGAAAAGACCTCTAAGATCATCGAGTCCAACCGTCAACCCAACACCACCATGCCCACTAAGCCATG
>NW_008794836.1:2197022-2218033 GCF_000699145.1 Aptenodytes forsteri | reverse complement strand
TTGTTGAGCTCTATACAATCAAAACACTCCCTAACATACAGGGCCACCCCACCGCCTCTCCTTCCTTGCCTGTCCCTTCTGAAGAGTCTATAGCCATCCATTGCAGCACTCCAGTCATGAGAGTCACCCCACCATGTTTCTGTGATGGCGACTAAGTCATATCTCTCCCGCTGCACAATGGCTTCCAGCTCCTCCTGCTTGCCGCCCATGCTGCGTGCATTGGTGTATATGCACTTGAGCCGGGCTATCGATTTCGCCCCCGGCATCGGCACGCCACCCCTCGGCTCATCTCTAGCGAGCCTGGTTTTATCCCCTTCCCCCTTCGAACCTAGTTTAAAGCCCTCTCAATGAGCCCTGCCAATCCTCAGTATATCTGGTCTAGATTTTTTTTTAATTGTTCTTGTCGTGTGTGTACCTTTGTTTAGCACCCTTTAATGGAAATTAATCTTTTTTTGTTCTCTCTGGAGGACAAGCAGGACAACTGCTTGTTTCTCTCTGCTAATTATACCTGTAACTAAAATGACATGTTTGGTAAGCATCAGTGCCAACTTCCATGCTATAGCTTTAATATACTCTATATTCTATCATGTGGCGGTTTGTTTGTAGTTTGAGGTTTTTTGGTTGGGTGTTTTTTTTTTTTTTTAGGTAAAGGAACAGTTGATATTTCACTCCCTTGGTTCCTTTAGCATGAAATCTTTCAGCTATAGACAAAATCAATTCATGTAACTTTGTAAGATGGCAAAATTGTTGTCTCGTACCTAATTAAGGATGGGAAAACAAAAGGTAATAATGAAGCATTTAGCCACAGAGATCTAAGAAGAAGGTTGCCACAGATCAAAAAACAGATTGTAGAACGTGGATGCTCCTGGGAGGTTCAGAGAACCTAGAGAATGTAGTCAAAGACGGCATGCAGATGACAGGAATGAATGACTGGGAGGCAGATTTAGGAGGGCATAAAAGAACTCACTGTTTCTCCTGGTTTGTTTCTAGCACAATGAGTTGGAAAACAATTACTGTTCCATAGGAAATTCTGCTATTTAATTTTCACTCCAATTCAGGACAAAAGCTCTGTTTACCGTAGAAATAACACCTTAATAATTTCATCTTGGGTGTATTGAAGGCTTTTTGCCTAACTGATGTTGGATCATTCCTATTTGATTTTGAAAAATCAAAACGTTATAGATTGAAATACAGTAAAAGTCAAATAGAAAAGTAAAGTTTTAGCAAAATGGAAAAGTCCTACTGAAGTCCAATTCAGGACAAAAGCTCTGTTTACCGTAGAAATAACACCTTAATAATTTCATCTTGGGTGTATTGAAGGCTTTTTGCCTAACTGATGTTGGATCATTCCTATTTGATTTTGAAAAATCAAAACGTTATAGATTGAAATACAGTAAAAGTCAAATAGAAAAGTAAAGTTTTAGCAAAATGGAAAAGTCCTAGTGAATTGTTTCAAAACCTAGCAAGATAGAAAACATTTTGAAACTGTTCTGAACAAAACCAATTTTGATAAAAATACATTTTTTATTAAAAAGTATATGTAATTTTTTTAATCCTTTTAAAGTCCTGCAGGCTATATCACACAGAGATGAAAATGAGGTAGTTGAAACTATTACCAGACAAGGCGGTAGGCTGAGATGGCATCCTGTTTCTGCTACATTTCTATGTTGCTGCTGAGCAGCATACTACCTATTTCAAAAGGTACAGCAGTTCTTGTATGGCTCACAATAGAAATCAGCTCCAAGTTTTTAAGGACCTGACTTGTAACATTTAACTGGAATATTCTTATCGCAGCAAGAGATTCAATGGGCGACAATCAGGCTGCTCGTGTAGAAGGCCACAAAGTTATAGTTTGTATTTCTTTTTATCTAAAACAACCCAAGGTGAGGGGTACTTTTTTTTTTCCTAAGCAGTTTTTAAGGGATTAATGTAAGGAGATCTCCTGCAAAGCCAACTGGAGAAATTACACAGAAACAAGCAGTTCTATGTTTGTGTACTTGCTTTTGCATAGAGTTGTACTGTCAACAAAAGCCGTAAAACAGATTTTCCAAGTTTGTATAATCCCAGAGGAATGCACAAAAATCATACAGTGCTGGTTATACACTTAATGAAATAGGTGTATATGCAAATAGGAGAAGCAATTTTTGTATATTTGCTGTAGATGCTTACAAAATCCAGGCCAGACCAAAAAGCCCTGCCTCTTGTTTAAAAATAAAAGTGTTTGTAGTAAAGGATATTCTTAGGAGGCAGTGAAGAAAAATGCTTCAGAATTTTTCATAGAAGGTGAAACTTTAATTTTTAAGTAGAATTTTAGAATAGATTTTGTTTTCTTGTACATGTCTTTCTGTTGATGATATTTGCCGAGATTACTAGTAGAATACATTAAAGTGAAATAAACCATCAGGTAACACTCTGAATGAATGCTGTGTTCAGCTGTCCATTCCCGTGAGGTTTCATTAATGTTTCTGTGCTTGAATTTTAGGTTATAAGTCGACTGTCATTATAACTTGTAATTCAAGGATAAGATGTCTGCTCATATATAATCAGTAATGTGTGTGGTGACTTCAGATAGCCTATGTAACAGGAATCAAATACAAATGCATGAAAATGGAAGTGCCCACAAATGCTGGTTTCCTTGTGTCTTTGCTCTAGGTATTCCTGTGTAAACAAACAAATAATACCTTCAGAGAATGTTAATAAATAAGTGTTGGTGTAGCAATACGCCTCTTAACCTATTTTTTTCCTCTTCAGGTAAGACTAAGTTAGAGGCTTTTTTCTCCCTAATTTGAAAGTACCTGTCAGTTGTTTTGGGTAGTTACCATACACTTATGAAGTAGTTAATCTCCTAAGTAAGCATTAAAACACAGGAAAGTCTAAATTTATCTCCAACATTCAAATATACCATAAAATAACATGAAGTCTGTAATATGATTCAATTCCATATCATGTTTTTGGTGGGTTTTTTGTTTGTTATTGTTTAGTATGTTTCTCAGATTGTGACTGGATTTCTAGGGTTTGTACTATTTGGGGGGGCAAAAAGTACTTAGGTAATTAATCCTATGTATTTATATTCTCTGAAATTCAATCTCTGAGTTCTTCCCTTATTTCCACCCATTTTAAATAATTAAAAAATTAATACATTGGCCTTAAAAAAAAAAAAAAAAAAAGCCCCAAACCCTTACCAAGAATACAGCAATGCAGTATTTCTAGTGATCTCAAAGGTATCTATTTCGATTTCTATTTCAAAAATACTGTCTTGCACTGGGAGGTATTTTTGTATGTTAAGAAAAAGTGTGGTAGACAATGTTACAATGCGGATGTTCTCTTTCAAGAATCTGTCTTTGATTTTAGTAGAGATCATTCTTGTTTCAGGAAGAAAATATACATTTGAATATATATATTAGAAGAAGTGGTGCTTTACTGTGTTTTCTCAATAATTAAATAATTTTCTCGCTCTGAACCAGATTGTGTGTTATTCAGTGAGTAGTTATTAAACCCTTCCCAGAACGCTACTTTAAAACACTTACACTTAGTGTAGCATTCATTTGTATAGCTCTTGTTCATTCATGGACGGTCTCTTAAAACTTAATTGCTATCGAATAATAAGAAACATTTTTGATCAGTTGTTTGATTTATAAGAAGAGACAATGTTTATTTCTGAATTTATTTAGTTTGTATCAGGCAAACTAGGAGGCTTTATAATAGTCAGCAATTATTTTATCTTAGGGTCCGTGGTTATAGCTTCACTGAAGAACAGGGTGTATAAATATCACTCTTTTCAGCTACTTTATTCTTCTATGTGCAGAAATTCATTTTCTGAAAGCATGTATTTTTGAAACATTCAGCTAATTCTGCAGAGATACTTTACTGATAATCCCAGTCCTCTTCCTAGCTGATTTTTTTTCCCAATGTGGAAACCTTGATTCTGAGCAGAGGTTTAACCTTCCAGCATGGGAAATGTTAAGTGGATCAGCTACAGTCTGACTTTTTTATTTTCTCAAGAAAAGTAAAACCCTTAGGTAAATAACAGGAATAGTAATAATATATTGGAAAGCCCACTAATACTTTGGATTTTCTGAACCTTAATATTTTGAATAGCCTGTCCTTCAAAGGGTTTTCATAGTCTGTCTAGCCGTTATGAAATTGAAGAGCATTTATTCTGTGTATATAATTTTGCATAGAAATACCTACCATTTTTCAGTGTGATCCTTGCACTTCTTAAGTAAATTGGACCTGTAATTGAAGTTCCTGTTCACTGTCAATGCTGCTCTTCCTAAGAGTTGAGGGAATATAAGAGGAAAAAGTATGTACTATAAATCTCACTCTTTTGGATAGGATGAATCAAAAGGATAGGATAGTTTCTTCAGTGTATTTTGAAAGTAATTAATTTTCATTTATTAGGTTTCATTTATATTGTTTGATCCACAGCCACACTTTATTACCACGATCACATTAGTGTTTCCTACATGTTGCTCAATATTTTGTGTGGTTTGGCTTTCATCCTTTTAGTTGTTGGTTGGCTGAGTCCTAGAGAAAGATCAAGAAGGGAAATTAAATCATAGTTAGGATGCGACACATTTGTGGCCTTGTTGATGATGCTAATGAGGATGCTACACTGTCTGAGAGTCAGACCAGTGTGTTGTGATTCTGTTGAGGTAACCTGTCAAGGATGGAGGTGGTTGTACTGTGAGAAGTCAGAAGTAACTGCATTGTTTCCAGTTTCTCTAAATTACAGTGTTACAGTTGGAAAGTAGCAAATATATTGTAGCTGGATCGTTATCAGGTGGGAAAGGACAATATCTCTCATCCTGGAAAATGTGATCTTTGGGGACTCTTTGGACGGAATGGACTTCTACGGTGTTCTCTTTGTTACATTAGCAACTGGGTTTTGTGTTAACCACAGAAATCTTTAGATATTTTCTCGTTCTCTACTAGAATGTACTTGTCTGCTGCGAGGTTGAGGTTAACCTGATTTCTCACTTGAATTGAAAATCAATTCAACTACCCCTTAGTCATAATGCTATAAACTACATTTGAGAAGCTGATGCAGTGTTGAATTATATGTGAGTTTGTTCTGGGAATTGAGTACTAGCTTTCTGAAATGGAGGTTTTCATATGATGACAGACTTCTCACTTGAATTGAAAATCAATTCAACTACCCCTTAGTCATAATGCTATAAACTACATTTGAGAAGCTGATCTAGTGTTGAATTATATGTGAGTTTGTTCTGGGAATTGAGTACTAGCTTTCTGAAATGGAGGTTTTCAGATGATGACAGGCTTTTTTTTTTTTTTTTTTTTTTTTTTTTTTCTTCTTTTTTCTTTCAATAGCCTCTGCTTTTAAGAGAAGTAGCTTAAATTAGGGAAAATCAATTCAACTACCCCTTAGTCATAATGCTATAAACTACATTTGAGAAGCTGATCTAGTGTTGAATTATATGTGAGTTTGTTCTGGGAATTGAGTACTAGCTTTCTGAAATGGAGGTTTTCATAAGATGACAGACTTTTTTTTTTTTTTTTCTTCTTTTTTCTTTCAATAGCATCTGCTTTAATGAGAAGTAGCTGTAAATTAGGTGTTCCCAAAATATGGAGGAGGTAGGATTTTCTGACTTCGCTTAGTTGCTGTTGTGGGGTTTTGGGTTTTGGTTGGTTGGGTTTTTTTACTTGCATGGAGCCAGCATAATGTAATAATAATTTTATACATGATTCTGAGAATCTTTTAATTAATTATTTATGGTCAGGTTGCAGCTCATAAAGACCGATTCAGTAAACAGGCAGAAATACTAAATGGATTAATAACCCTTGGGCTGTCAGACACTTGTAGTTTTGTTTTTTTTTCTTTTTTTGGTAATGTTCAGGCTTCCTTAAGGTGAAAATGTCAGAGACTATAGTTTTCCAGATGAAATTTTTTGTAACTTTTAATGAGTCTTTTTAGATTTGTTTTGTTCTGTTGATTTTTTTTTTTCTTTAGTCTCGTCTACCAATGGCTCTGGAAGTGAAGTTTATACAATTCAGCCATTTATGAGTCACTTCCCCTCCCCGCCTTGCTCATTTTTTTTGACCACCTTGCGAACTGGCTTAAATTCGAAGGAAAGGAAAAACTCCCATTAGTGCCACCACAGACAGAGGTTACAGTTATCTGCTGTGTTTGGCCTTCTGGCTAATCACATACATGATTCAACCATCAGCATGTATGTATTTTTGAATTAACTGTGGCAGGCAGCTGTTGCTGCAGCTCAGGGTGTGATTACGGGTGGTGGAACAGAGAGGAGGATGATGTGGAAGTTAGGGGGAGTGAAGGTGTGTTAGGGTGGAAGAGTTCATACGAGAAGAAGCTGTTGGCTTTTTGGGTGGAAATACAGGATTCAAATCCAGAGAAGGCTGAATTCCATTCAGTTCGATTGCTCAGCTTGATCTTTTGTGCTTGGGTGATACTTAGCGTGGAATAGCTCTGTAGAAGTTGTAAAGTCTGTATGACAAGCGGGCATGTTATAAAGGCTTTCGGACTATTCAGACAGTCCTAGTTCTGATAAATATGTGGCAGCATGAGAGGCACCGAGAACACGAGTAGCATGGAAAGCTTAAAAGAAAGCAGTCTATTCTATTTGCTCTGAGTTTAACTACAACATGTTTATATTAATACAAATTTGAAAGTCACAAATTTATTGAAATAATGTGAACTTGTAGCAGTGTTCAAGGATATGTTCTCAGTTATGCTTAAGTGTACTCATTGCCAAGTATGATATGGAGTAGCATTTTCAGGTTTTTATTTTTAATGCGGGGAGAGGTAAAATCGCAGGTATCAATGAATTTTGCAGGCAAGTGTTTAGGTCTAACCTGTTTTTCTTAATCATTTCTTCAAAATGTGGTCTGGAAACTTTAAAGTTGTCTCATAGATCACGGTGAACTCATGCTACTTTAAAAAAAATTATGAAGAGCCTTATCATTGCATTTTTGTGCTGTTGAATGAATCTGTTTTGCTCTAATATTGTAGCTGTGACAGTCAGGAGTTTCTGGTTTTGATAAACATGGGTCACGTTACCACAGACGTAAGTGGGTACACATTCTGTATTTAAAGTCACTAGAAGGTATGTATGTATAAACTACTCTTTTAGCATCTCTTTCTGAAAACAGTACCGAATTTGTGGAAGACAAAGTACTCGTCTTGGATTTTACTTTTCTAATAACTGTTTGTGTATGTAAAGTTTTCACTGAGTCTTTTTTATAGTCAGTTTGGTTCTATTGTTTGTGAATTTAATAGAAACTATTAAAATAAACAAAGTTATAGCTAGCCCAGCTATATTAAGATGATTTGCTTTAATCTAGTAAAGCCACTCTGATTTCATATGTTGTAAATGAAGATAATTTTGTCTCTTTGGCTTGGAACAAGCCACTTGATCTTTATCCGTTTCCCATCTGTCAAAGGGTGATTGCTGTCTTTTATCACTTGAAATATGTATGGAACCCATGCATGGAAGGTATTCTATGAACTGTTGTGTTGATAGTCCCTCTGTTCCAAACTGTTCTGACCTAACCCATGCATTTATACACAAAGTTACGGTGTTTAAAAAAACCTCTGCATGTCAAGAATTAGTCCAAATAGCTTAGTGGCATATTTAAGCAAGTAGAGAATTTGCTATTTTTATCCATTTTTGCGTATTTTCCTGTCAGTGATGGTGTTGTTGATGACAAAATATACCATTTGAATCGTGATGCCTAAATTGAAGAAAGAAAAATCTAGTGATGGACCTTGTAGCTCTGTGGAGAACTAAAAAATACAGTAAAACAGGCGCCCAGTACCACTTTTCTGATTGCAACCACCATAGAAGTGAAACTTTTTTTGTAGTAGTTACAAGAATGAGAACAAAATAGATTTATAATCTCTGCAACATATGCTTAATTTTACAGCAGTGAGTAGTTCCAATTATTTAAATGGGATTACAATATTCACTTGCACAAACTACTATCTACCATCCACCTACCATTCCAGGTAAACATTTGTAGAGAAACTTTTGTATAGATACATCAAATACCACTACTAAGGACAATTATTTCTTATTATACTTTCATGTTTTATTTTTCATATTAATAAAAACCATAACCGTATCTCACTGTTTTTCAAGGCAAGAGAAAGCCTTGATGAAGTAGTTTTAGATATTTTTGTTGTTGGTGGTGGTTAATCAGGATTTTTTGCTTGCTGTTTCATTGTCTTAGCTGAGTAATCTTCAATGCAGCTGTGAAGTTCTATGAGCCTTAACAATTTTTGTGTACAAAGTTGTGATTGGATTGCCAGCCAACCGATAACGTTACTGTATATGCCTGTCTGGTAAATAGAGATTGTATTGGCATATGAGTATAATGACTATCGGCTATATTCCATGTTGAGGATCAGTAATGTTGATTGTATCCCAATACAATACCCTTCATTATCTTTTTAGGGCATATAATAAACATAGAAAGCCATTTGCTCTAGAACTTTACCATAACTCTTCATTTATAAAGTAGTTGTATATAATACCACTTCAAACACTGTTCTTCATAAAGCATGAGATTTATCCTTTCAAGTCTTGTAGTAAATGGAAAACAGATGTCAGTGATCACAAAACTGCATCTTCTTCATATGTCAGAAAGTGACAAATTCTAAAAAGGCGAAATTTTAGGATTTTATTGTGCAGGAGATGTTCTGTAATTTTAACAAAATGTGTATGTGGCATCTTGGTTTGAGCCTTATTGGTAGAACTGAAATAACTCGGAATGACAGGATTTTCTCAAGTTTACATGCTCCTAGAGAAGTGACGTTAAATTTGTATTTTAGATTTTTTCATAAAAAGATTAATCTTACTGTTTTCTTAATAAGAACGGTATTCTCCCTTCTCCCAAACCTTAGAGCCCACTAGGACTTGGAAGCAAGAAAGCCATCTAGCTAAAGTAACCTTCTCTTCTATCACATGGTTCATATGAACTCCAATTCTTTTGTCCCCAATTATCAGTGACAACAGTAGTCAAGTTAGATTACCTTTTTGAAAGTGGTTTTTGTTGTTGTTTGTTTGTTGGGTTTTTTTTTAAAGAATATGCAGGGCATTGTTTTGCGGTTATATTTAAAAAATTCCTGCAACATCCTCTTGAGCACGCGGTGCAGTTCTGTCCTCTTAATTTCAAGAAGGATTTGGTGAAATTAGAGAAGATGGAGAGAAAAGCTGGTAATATTATCAAGGGTGTGGAGCAGCCGCCAATGAAGAGAGATCAGAGGAGCCCTCAGCATTTCAGTCTGAAAAGGAGAGAGTGAGGGATATGACTGAAGTTTACAAATTCATGTATGTGGTCAGGCAAATGCAGAACTGATTGACAAATAATGCTAGTACTAGGGACATCCGATGAAATGAGCAGAACTGTATAAAACAGATGAAAGAAAAATACTTCTTTACACTGGGTAGTGAGCTTCTGGAAGTCGCTGCCACAGGATGTTTGTGGGAGATGGTACCAGCATGTTCAAAAAAGGATTAGATGGATTTGTAGGCAATGGATATAAAAGCGTACCAAAAGGACTAGTCAGGGATATACCTTCTAGTACCTCTTTCTAGCATCCTTAATTGAGCAGTTGAGTATAAGAGGAGAAACGAACTCTGGGAAGAGATGAAGTTGGTATGCTTTCACTGAAGTGTCCCACTCTGTTGACAAAACTGGGTTAGGTGAGCCATTGGCTTGATCCAGTAGAGCATTTCTTACATGACTGTGAACTCATGAATTGGGGCTCATTCTCAACATTTTACTATGTGACTATAATGACACGCAGGAGGATTTTCAGAATGAGGTTACATGTTCCTTCATTTTGAATATTAAGCCATCTCAGGGTTTTAAGGAAAAATACTAACATTTGGGACAGAGGCCTTTAAAACCAAACCAAACCTGCTGTTCATTCAGTAGGAGACCTTCTAAACCCCAGTCCTAACTATCCTGCATAGTAAGATTGAGTGACACCAGATCTTTCAGATTTTGCAGTAGGCATTGTGTTGGGAGGTGAAATTACTTTCCCCCTCCTGCTCTCCTTCTTACAATATGAGCCTTTGATGTGTGAAGATCCTTGAAAAACCTCTGAACCCTGTGAGCTTTAGGTAAAAGTGCAGTACCAGTGCAGTAAACTAACCAGTGGGGAGGACTGCTCTTCATAACCCCAACCTGGAGTCTCCTTACTGTACGGTGACACTTCACATTCAAATACCATTTGGCTAGTTTGTTTTTACTGAAGCCACACGTTTTACGGATATTATAAGGACAGCAGCCCCTTTTTGCGTTCCCTTGACTGTCAGATTAGTACTACAAAATTAGTACTAATTTTGGATGGTTTAGTGTTGACCTGTTGTTAGTCCCTCCATCAAAGTGGAACACAGGAGTTGCAGAAAAGGATAGAAAGAATTCTTGCTGGGATGGATTAGCAGTAGACTATTTCTTGATTGCTGTTTCAGTCTGGTACCTTATTTAAGTTAAACTGCATCCATGCTATTCTGTCTGTGGTGTTCAAGACAATGACTGAACTGAACCATTTACAGATATGTGGTTTGAATTTATTAACAGTATTTTACTGAATATAAAAGGTTTCCTGACACAAATAGGCTTTGTTTGAGAAACTGTGTAGCTGGTTTTTTTCGTAGAATACAGTACATCTTATTTGACTTTATTTCCTTTCAGTATCTTTTAAAAACCTTTTCACATGTACAGTAGGAACACAGCCAAATCCACACCAGACAGGAACAGTAGTTAAGTGCAGTTATACTTGTTGCTGGATGCAGTACATCAAATATAATGGGAACATAATGACACACTGATGTACATAGTGATTTTTTTTTTAGTCAGCCTCTTTAATAATAATTTTTAGTGTTGTAGTTTTCATAACTTACAGTTTACTGTACTATTCTTTTTATAAGAATATACAAATTGTAATACTTGGTTTCCCTGAAGTTTCAAGAAATTGAAATTGTGTGTGTGGTGGTTTGTGGGTTTTTTGTTTTGTTTTTTTTAAACTCAGGTGTGCATAAGGTATTGGAATTCTGGGTGGAGTTGTGATGTATTAGTGTTCTCCCTGGTTTGAGTTAAATGGCTTTTCTGTATCCCGTATTTCCAAGTGTAAGTGATAAAGAAAAAAGATTCTTTTTGGAAGATAAAAAGAAAACCTCATTACTGTGCCTTTATGAAAACTCACCTGTCCCAGAAGATGTGTAATACCAAATCTGTGTATATTCCAGAATCAGAGAGAACTTGCATAGCTAATAAACCATGACAATCATGAAGTTATTTTAACCCCAGACAGCAACTGAGCACCACACAGCCGCTTGCTCGCTCCCCTGGTGGGGATGGGTGAGAGAATCAGAAGGGTAAAAGTGAGAAAACTCATGGGTTGAGATCAAGACAGTTTAATAGGTAAAGCAAAAACCGCGCACACAAGCAAAGCAAAACAAAGAATTCATTCACTACTCCCCATGGGCAGGCAGGTGTTCAGCCATCCCCAAGAAAGCAGGGCTCCATCACACGTAACGGTTACTTGGGAAGACAAACGCCATCACTCCGAACATCCCCCCCTTCCTTCTTCTTCCCCCAGCTTTATATGCTGAGCATGACGTCATATGGGGTGGAATATCCCTTTGGTCAGTTGGGGTCAGCTGTCCCAGCTGTGTCCCCTCCCAACTTCTTGTGCACCCCCAGCCTCCTCGCTGGTGGGGTGGTGTGAGAAGCAGAAAAGGCCTTGACTCTGTGTGAGCACTGCTCAGCAGTAACGAAAACATCCCTGTGTTATCAGCACTGTTTCCAGCACAAATCCAAAACACAGCCCCATACTAGCTACTGTGAAGAAAATTAACTCTATCCCAGCCAAAACGGGCACAGTGATACATCACATATTTCCAGAACAGCAGTCACAATACTGAAATTGTGTTGGGTGGTTAATTCAGATCACTTTTAAGCTCAATTTAAAAATGTGTCCAAGTTTTCTATTTCAAACACTTAGAAGGCAAATTTATCTCTTACTATTGTGAATTAAATGTGTCACTAGGTATTGACATAGTTATGGCCATACCTAGTTAAAAACTTATTAGATCAATCTTCTTCTGTGCTCAGGTTAACAGGAGCGATAGGGATTGATAATGCCAAATTTGGTCTCCATCATTCTGTCAGAGCCATGAGCCACTGGCGACCAGAATTGACATAAGTAGAATTGTGGCAGGCATCTGCTTGCGTAGATGTCACTGCAGAAATGGAGCTATAATATTTATTCAATATTCAGCTTTCCTTGTGTTACATCGGTTTATTATTTATTTTAAGTCAAATGTGGTTTTAATTGTACGTTAACCTACCACTTTGCTCACTTAAAAGCAACTCCTTTTGGGGACTAGTTTTTTTTTTTTTTTTTTTAAATTAAATTAAATTATTCTAGAACAGTATCATTACAACACTAATGTGGACATTGACTTTCCGTGGTTTTTTATTTAATCTTCCTTGAATTGATTTTGAATAACTTTTCCTTGCTGCTTCATAATTAATGTTTTCTTTATGTGTTTCAGATTAAATTTTCCTTGTTTTGAGATTCTTAATTTCCTAGGAATTGGTTTCATAAAAGAGTCATTCAAAAGTGCTTCTAATTATCTTTCTTCAGATTTACCAGAGGGACCCTTAGTTGTGAAGGGAACTCATAAATACAAAGCAATTTATTTAAGCCTCGGCTTCAGGCCTGGTTTCATGCAAAATAGGGCTACACAGAAAAGTAAGATTCCTTATGTCCATTCCTCCATTATATATCCCCGTGATAGTTAGCTCAAATAAAAGACCAAGATGTGTTTGACTGTGTTACCCAGCAGGGTGGAATTTAGGCAATGTGGGTGGGAGGTAACCTGCATGTGTCAGGGATCCCCGAATGGGACTCTGTCTGCGGTGCTGGAAAGGGATTTTCTGTTTCTCTTTCTGTGTCAAATCCAGGGGCATCTCTTTTCAAAGTGTGTTTGAATTGTAATCTTCAAGGGAAGCGGTCAATTACAGGCAGAACTGCTCTGATCTTTTTAACCGGAGAGTTTCTCTCTGCCACAGTTTTGAAGCCTAAGGGGAAAACTGTTTCATTCTAAGATAAAGTAAATACTGCTAGTGTTGAAACCTTGGGTACACAGTAAAGCCTTAAGGCTGGATCATGAAAAAAAAATGGACATGACACTGAGAACTTACAAAAATGAAAACATTGTTTGGTATTTTATCATTTTTAGTCTAACATGAAGTTAAAATACTATGAAAGCTACAAAATTATCAGACTAGGGGAATCTTAAAATATTTTATTACTAATGCAGAAACAATGCACATGTGCTCAATAGATTTTTTTTTTTTTTCTTCTTCTGAGCTATGCAGCCCTTAAGCCTGATTTTAGAGCACTCGGGTGCTAATTCTTCAGCTGACCTTATAGAGTGCAATTGCACATAAGCAGAACTTTAATAAATGCAAAGATGCTACATACAAATAAAGGAAATTCAAGTACAGCCTCTACATTTGAGAAAGTGGTTCAACCTTCATGCTGCTTTAGCCCCAGGCCTAAGGAGCAACAGAGACTGCTAGTAGCCACGTATGATACTTCTTTCCCCTCCCCCCCGCCCCATGTATTGGGTTTGCATGGCAAGGTTTTGGTAGTGGGGGGTGGCTACAGGGGTGGCTTCTGTGAGAAGCTGCTAGAAGCTTCCCCTGTGTCCATTGGAGCCAGTGCCAGCCGGCTCCAACTTGGACCCGCTGCTGGCCAAGGCCAAGCCCATCAGCGACGGTGGTAGCGCCTCTGTGATAACATAGGAAGGGGAAAAAGTTGCTGTGCAACAGCAATTGCAGCTGGAGAGAGGAGTAAGAATATGTGAGAGAAACAACTCTGCAGACACCAAGGTCAGTGAAGAAGGAGGGGGAGGAGGTGCTCCAGGCGCCAGAGCAGAGATTCCCCTGCAGCCCATGGCGAAGACCATGGTGAGGCAGGCTTTCCCCCTGCAGCCCATGGACGTCCACGGTGGAGCAGATACCCACCTGCAGCCCATGGAGGGCCCCACACCGGAGCAGGCTGTGACCCCATGGAGAGCCCACGCTGGAGCAGGCTCCTGGCAGGATGTGGGACCCCGTGGAGAGAGGAGCCCACGCTGGGGGGGGACGTAGGGAAAATCGGGAGTGAAGTTAAGCCTGGGAAGAAGGGAGGGGTGGGAGGAAGGTGTAGATTGATTTGATTTTATTTCTTATTAATCCTACTCTGATTTGATTGGTAATAAATTTCCCTGAGTGAGTAGAGTCTGTTTTGCCCATGACAGTAACTGGTGAATGATCTGTCCCTGCCCTTCTCTCGACCCACAAGCCTTTTGTTATATGTTTCTCTCCCCTGTCCAGCTGAGGAGGGGGGAATGATAGTGCGGCTTGGTGGGCACCTGGCGTCCAGCCAGGGTCCACCCACCACACCCTGTGATATGGACAGGTACTTCCTAGGAATTGATTTACATTACAATAACTTTGAACCTATTTGGTAGTTATTCTGATAGGAATGAGTTTTAGACTGTGAGAGGCTGACAATTGTATATATGATCTGTGCTGTCTAGTTAACTGAATATGGTTTCTACTTACAGGGTTCCTGAGATTCAAGTTTAAAAAGTAATATTGATGTCAAAAATAAGCTTGATAATCCACCTTTCGTTATATTTTCTCGCCCCTGCCCAGCTGAGGAGGGGAATGATAGTGCGGCTTGGTGGGCACCTGGCGTCCAGCCAGGGTCAACCCACCACACCCTGTGATATGGACAGGTACTTCCTAGGAATTGATTTACATTACAATAACTTTGAACCTATTTGGTAGTTATTCTGATAGGAATGAGTTTTAGACTGTGAGAGGCTGACAATTGTATATATGATCTGTGCTGTCTAGTTAACTGAATATGGTTTCTACTTACAGGGTTCCTGAGATTCAAGTTTAAAAAGTAATATTGATGTCAAAAATAAGCTTGATAATCCACCACTGTAGTAATGATGGTCTCTAAATTAGCCACTATTATTACTTGGGGAAAAAAAAAAACCCCACCAAAAAACATCAACCCTCCTGGAGACACTATGGGCAGTCATCTGAAAAAGTCAACCTGGTGTTTATCTACTATTATTGAATTTCAGAAGGGAAATGGAACCAAGAACAGGAGAGGAAAGATCAGTATGTACTTTGAAATTCATGAGCCACGCTATCTTGAAAAGTTGTAAATTAAAAATAAGGAAGGTACACAGCAGGATAATGAAGATGATAATTTTGGAAAGGTTTCCATTTGAGGTGAGATTAAATATACTGTAGTGCACTATGACCTGGAAGAGAGACAGCTGAAAAAGATGTAACACAGTAGTGTACAACTATGAAGAACACGGAAAAGAGGAACAAAGAAATGTTATTCACAAAACAGTAACTTGCCTACAATAAAATGAAAATCTCAGAAAACTGGCTTAAAATTAAAAGGAAGTGCCTATTCAGAAATCAAACAATTACTGTGAACTGCATGGATTCAGGATACTACAGTTGCCCAAACATGAAGTCAGAAAGCTATTACACAAATTAACAGACACATCTACTGAACAACCATTCATACCACTTACATATGTGTAACTCAAAGTACCTAAACTGCAGGTTGTTGGAAGTGGGGATAATACAGAGTCCCCTATCATAAAAAAACCCTATACTTTTATTTGTTCTTTGGCCATCAGTGGAGGCATGATTGAGTACGTGGAGATTGGTTTTCAGCTGGTCGTATGTTCCTTGCAGAGGAAAATGAGCTACTTAAGAAGAATAAATGTTTCTCTAAATTCTAACTTCACCCATACTTTGGCTACTTAGTGTAGATTGGAAGCTATTCAAGAGCAAAATCTGTCCATTATTATATATTTGCATGTTTTGTAGAACTGTGGTGCTTGAATTTTCTATGTAGGAAAATCAAGGAAGCCAAAGAAAACTTACTTGTTAAATTCCCAAGTCAAAAGCTCGGTCTTCAGGCTTGTCCCAAGACTGTAGTAGCATAGCTGTTCAGTTTGTACTGAAGCTTTCTCTCTTCTTATCCTACTTGAACAGAACTATTTTTTTTATGGTTTCATAGCTGAGTGAATGGCTTCCCTTTTCAGGTAACTCAAAAAGCCTTCTTGGTATGCATTTTCACTGAAAACAAATACAAATGCTGAAAAGTCTGAAGAAGTCAGGAAAAGAGAACTTTGAGCTGCCCTGGAAATGGGTGTCGTGTTGGGAAGAGGAAAGGAGAAAAAGAATCTTGGATGAAACTTTCTCCTTCCTTCCTATATTCAAGAAATTTGTGGTTAGAGCATCCATGTAAATAAAAAAAAGTAAACCAACTTCCATTACTAGCTAGTAATAAATGAATTAAAAATTAGATTCTTTTCATAGTTTGTTTTTCAGACAAAAGGCAAAATAATAACATGAAGTGGTTTCTGAGGTAGAAAGACGACTGCTTACAAGTATTCAGTCTTCCCCTCCCACCCTCATAGACCCTTTTTTCTATTGGGGATATATTGGTCTTATCTTGAATGAAAAGAAGTCATTAAATGAAGCATGTGCTGGATAGATAGATTTATTTTTTATTTTCATTAACTGTATATCGGGAAACAAATGTTTCACTGTCTCTATTATTTTCCTTATGTTTTATGAAATCATTTGTATAGGGACACTCACTATTTATTATTAATTTATTAGTTTGGTAATATTTTTTTATTCCATGTTCATATTAGGATGTGACATAAAGATAACTGAACGGTACCCCAGCATGTTTACAAACAAACAACAAAGTTCTGTATTTGGCAACGTGACTCATTTGTTTTTGAAAGCTGACCCAAAATAAATAGTTGCTGTCAGACAGGAAATCTTTGGGGGGGTTTTGATCCAGATTTGGTATAAATTTTGGTATAAAAATCTGGGGCAATCAGAAATGTCAGAACACTTGAGATTTAAATTGTACTGTTAATGTTTACAGGTACTTGGGTTTTAGATAGGCAAGCTCCAATTCAGGTCTTCTAGATAATTATGTTCAAAAGTAATAGAACATTGTCTTAGAATAAATGACATCTCTCTTTTTTGGAAAAAATTTGAAACTATTTTAGAAAATCTGACATGATAGCAGACCAGAACTCTGCCAGGATGAGAAAGGGATAACTACATTATAATTGCAAAGTCAGAAAAATACAGAAGCTTAAGCTGACGTTCATCATCTTCCCTCAAAAGAAAGATTTCTATCAATATACAGATTTTGTCAATTAAAAACTCAGTTGATTAGCACTTAAAACAACACTGGTTGCAAATATAGGTAGCTATACAAATATATATACAAATATAGGTAGCTGAACAAATTGTATGTCTTTTTTTAATACTTCTGAGGTAAAAAAAAATTGATGGAGGTTAACATAAACAGCATTATTCAGTTCACCTTCTGAGCAGGACTGTCCGTCTTTGAAGTATTACTTAATGAGCCTTAAAAGCAGTTGTTTTTCTTGTACTAGATAGATCTCCGGTAGGTTTTATAGTTCTTATACATGCTGCAGTAAAAACAAAAATTGCAAAATTAGATTTTTAAACAGAGAAAACAATCATTGGAAATGTTTGCCTCGGAAAATAAATTTGCCAGGTGAAAAGAGGTGGTTCGTTTCTATACCCATTTAGTTGACTGATATTTAGTTGAAGGTTTATTTAATAAGCAGAGTAAGATTAACTGCTCTGTGAATCTTACTTTTTCATAACTGTCTCTGCATCTTTCTATTCATGAAATCAACTCTTCAAAATATTTTCTCAACTGAAAGGTAAGCATGTAATGTAAGCACTGAGTTACCTACCTCAAGTGCTAAGAAAAAAATAATAGCCCTTCAGTGTAGACACAACATTGCTTTTCTGTGCTGGTACAGAACATAGCTCACAGCAGAAAGAAGCTCCATTCCTGAGTGGGAACTTTGAGTATTGACAGAACATAGGTATCTATAATCACTCATTTTTGAATTATATATATTTTTAGATAGCTTCTGGAGATCCTGAGAAGCCTTTTCCTGAATATTTAAAAATAGCTTTTCTTTTTTCTTTAAAAATGTACATGTTCTTTATATTGTTGTTTATTTTGTTAATCTGAACATGTTTATGAAGCCTGGAATATGAATATGAAAATCTGAATAACATTTACCCTATTAAGTGATGAGAGAGCTTAATAAAATACAGGAACATTTTAAGGCTTTTTAGCCAGAAGTACAGTATTAAAAAGAAGTAGGTGGGGTGCTTTTTTTAATGTTGTAGCATCTGTGGTGTTAGCTTGGGTTACTGTAATAATGGTAAGAAAATAGAAATAGAAGTATGACTTTTTGAATTCTTGCAACGGTCAGAGAGCCAAACTCTATTTTGTCTCTGAAAAGAAAATAAAATACCAGCCCTTTTTCACTGCAAATGCTTAACAATGAGCTTGCCTTATCGTAGAAGGAAACTTGTGCAATTTAGTAGAATTCACAAGAGTAAAATAAACCTTACAGCGAAGGTTTTTTTAGAATGGAGAAAGGAATAAATGAAAGGATTTGAATATTTAATTGATTTTCAAGGTCTTCAAAGTGGTAAATGCTCTCCCCAATTTCAGTGGGCTTAAAGTTTCATCCCCAGTCCTTATGATAGTGCCTATATTCTAATAGGACAAATAAATCTGTATTTATAATGATTAGGTTTATTTTGTATTTCCAGTATAATAAAAATCCTATTGCTTGCATACTTACTACCAATAGCAGATGTGATGTGGTAGACTATAGACAAATATTTTCTTGTTGTTCTTTCCTGACTTTTAAGTTGAAAATTGGAAAGTAGGGAAAGAAAATTAAAAGATTTATCAGCATAAAGGAATTTCTATGTGCATGCATTTGTGGTATGCATGCAAATTCCCACATATCACTGATAAGACAGTGTCGGTATCTTTCATGTTTATGCATTCCTGAAGATAGGTTAATGTTTTTGGGGTTTTTTTGAGCTGATAATTTGAATGTATAATGCATTCCTGTATAAAAATATAAAATTAAGTTGAATTATATAAACTAGTAGTTGGAGTACATGGTTTCAAATTTGTTATATACATTTTTAATGTGATGCAATCTGCAAAAGGTAATCCATAAAGCTTTTTTCCCAGATGATGTAAACAAAATTTTTTCTTTCAAATTTAAATATTTAGCTTAGTAGAAATTGCATCATTGATAGTGGCAGAGGATTAAAACATTAGAGGTTAAAATCTGTCAGCTCTGGTTAATCAACAGGCTCATTTATTGAACCATGAACACATTTTTATTTTTCATGACAGGATCGCTCATTAAAATGAACATTTCACATAAATGCCAATGTCACTCAGATGGAAAACTGTAAAACATTTGTTCAGTATGTAGGGTTTTGTTCATAATTGTTAAATATCATGTCACAATATGATTCCAAAGGAAGCACTGCTCCAAAATGTGTTCTGTCCAATGAACACTCCCAATTGTTCACAAAAAAGTTGTAAACTGAAATAGTTTTCATTATATATGTATACACATATAGTTATATATAATTTTCAAGAAAATAAAATACAAAATGCCAGACAGTAAATTAATATTAAATTTTCAATTAATATATTTTGAAATTACAATTACCTTGTTTTTATGTCCAAGATTAATGGGTATATAAAAATGTCAGTGGAACAGAGTATATTTAATTTGGCAGTAAACAAGCTAATAATTCAAGATCATATTCCCTAGTTTGCCAAGGGTAATTAAGACAATTCAGATAATACCAACTTCTTTAAAAAAAAAACCCACAAAACAAAAGAAACACCACAAAAAAACCCAGAAAAACTCCAGAAAGTACCTTATTCTGCACTGCCTCAGTATCTCTTTGACTGTTAATCAAGTGGACCTGAAAAAATTGGTTTGGTAAAACTACTCATTTAATACATTATGAAAAATAGATTTAAAGAAAGGAATAAAAAAAGGATCCTGGAAACAGGGTTTGGGGTTTTTTTTGTGTTCTCGCAGACTTTGCCATCACTGTTCATGATACAAAATATTCCAGGGCAGTTCTGGAAACAGTTCCTCATAACTCATCTCCCTTAGAAAGAATATGTATTTGGTAGTGGAGACTTCTGAGCTACCAGGCTCTGCTTTTCTTACCTAGGCAGTTGACCTCTTTCCTCATGGGTATTTCTGTTTCCATCTCTGAAGATCAGCTGTCATTGTGCAGGGTGTCCCAGGTCAGCTTTGGATGTTGTTTCAAAATACATCTTTCACTTCATTGCTGGACAAGCTGAAGACGTGAAGTGGCCTTCAATTTGGGTGTTCTGGGTGCTTGTCCTTTTTTCTTTAGAGAGAGGGGTGGAGTTTCAGAGAATTCAGAAAGAACATGAGTGAGAAGGTTGCTTGGGAAGTTGGAGAGGTGTATGGAGAGGGGTTTGGAAGAGTGTGAGGCTCTTGGAAGTAGGTGAGGAAGGCACTTTGAGGGATAGACAGTTGTGTAGGATGAGACTTTGGGGAATGGTGAAGGGATTAATGGGGAAGAGATAAATAACTTTGAGACATTTGAGAGTGTGGGGAAGAGGAAGAGTAATGTTTCTTTTAGTCTTTTAGTAATTTCTAACTTGAACTCTATTTTGGGATTCACAAGACTCTCTTCTGTAGTCTTCCTCTCTACAGAAATGCACCCAGACAAGTAATGGTACACTGTCATTCTTTTTCTAATGAATCATTGTCTCGGAGAAGAGAGTGTCTACGTCCACTAGAACCACGTTTCCAATATTTGCAGAGCTATCGCTGTAGGGGAGCTTAGAATAGGTTGATAGATTCATAGAATAGTTTGGGTTGGAAGGGACCTCTAAAGGTCATCTAGTCCAACCCCCCTCCCGTGGGCAGGGACATCTTCAACTAGATCAGGTTGCTCAGAGCCCCGTCCAGCCTGACCTGGAATGTTTCCAGGGATGGGGCATCCACCACCTCTCTGGGCAACCTGTTCCA
>NW_008794836.1:2187366-2196229 GCF_000699145.1 Aptenodytes forsteri | reverse complement strand
TGTCAAAGGCCTTACAGAGGTCCAGATAGATGACATCTGTAGCCCTTCCCATGTCCACTGATGTAGTCACTCCATCATAGAAGGCCACTAGGTTGGTGAGGCAGGACTTGCCCTTGGTGAAGCCATGCTGGCTGTCTCAGATCACCTCCCTGTCCTCCATGTGCCCTAGCATAGCTTCCAGGAGGATCTGTTCCATTATTCAATTATTCTCTCTTACTTTTACTCATTGCTTCACTGTTATTGGGATTCCAGGTGCCAAACTATAATCTTTATTTAAGTCAAGACTTTTCCAGAATCATAGCATGTAGTTAGCATCATTAAATAGAAATGTTTTCCATAATGTAGGGCTATTTTTATATTGAAAATTTTTTCTTCACAGAAGGTGGCAAAATAGCATATTTTTCAAAAGTAAACACTCTGTAACTTTTGACATTCATTCATCATTATTATTGTCAACATTACAGGTACGAACCATGATAGTGATTTTAAAATAGCTTTTATAATTCTTTTGTTAAAAAATACTATTTTTTTCCCATCTCAGAAGTTGCTTAGCTTTTAAATTTTAAAAAGAAAAAAGAAAATTGTCTCAACGCAAATATTGGATGAAAGCTATATGGGTTTGCTTTATTACTGTTTTTAACATTATATTAATTGAACTACTACAGTGAACCCAAAAGTGTCCATTGTAATTCAGTGCTACTAGACTGTCATCTTTACAGTGGTGTGTATCTGTGCACTTCCTGTTCGATTCCTTGGAGTTGTGTGTTAATATTCTAGGATATCAGGTACGTATAACAAAGAATATACTAAAAGAATGCTTCGGAAATTTGAAGAAACAGAAGGTATAACTAATATTCTATAGAGAGGGTAAGCGTTTACAAAATTCCACAAAAAACAGAAATTAGAGAGAAATTAGGGAGAAATTTTCCTTTACATACAAGATCTTGTGGATCTCTTTGAAATCAGTACTGGCGGAACAAAAAGAATCCAAGTGCAGAACTTGATACATCTTTAGTAATTAAAGTAAAACTACAAATATAAAATGTGTTATTTGTTAAAAGATTGATCAATAGAAATAATTCAGTATCACTTACAATGTGTCCCATTTCAGTGACAATGAACAAACAATTTTCTATTATCAGTAGATATAGAAGAAATTTGCACATGGGAGGAAATTTTCTTCTTCTTTACATACTATATGATTTTATAACAGTAAAGCTATGGTTGACCTTGAGTACCTAATGGCATGATATGATTCTGCCCAACCTATTAATGGATTTTGGTTCTCTAATGTTTTGAGTCCAACCATCAAATGAATCGCACATCATGAGGCAAGTGCTTCCAAATCTATCAGCACCAATGTTTTGTAAATAAACTGGAAAAAAAATTAAGCAAGGAAATGTTACCGTAAAACTTACTTCAGAAATCATGCTGTAGGTTTTAATTTAATGGGAGAGTCTTGTCTACTAAGTCAATCATCATAATTTACAAATTATATTAGCACAAGTAATATTGGAATTGATAATATTTTAATGATGGATCTTGGTACAAATGTATAATTTCCTAGAAGTTTTCAGCTTCAAATCTTTGCCCTTACACAAATTTCTCATTAGTCTATCAAACAGAAGAATACATATTTTAGATAGTTGGGAAAAAGGTGAAAAAATCGTACTGAATCCTTTTAAGCATTTGAATTATTTTACAGGATTTCAGTGTTCTGTTTTGAAATGTTAATGAATATGAGATCTTCTTTTCAGAATTCTTCTCTTAGGTAAAAAGTTTTAAAAGAGTATTTGAATTTGTAGAAATGTAGGAAGTTCTTAACTGTAGTTTATGCAGTTTCAAATGCATTTGTTTATGAAGTGGCTTCTGTGTCATTTAATTACTGCTTTATATGATGATTAAATAGATCTCTTCAGTCTCTTTAGATAAAATCTAGATAAATTGCACTTGTCATTCCTGTACAGAAATCTAAATTAATTTATTAGTGAATTAAAAAAGCAACAAAAAAACCCCATCAACCAAACCAGTAGTTTATTATAAAAGGAAGTGGGATTCTTTTCCGAAAGTTGAAGTGTGGTAATTTTAAGCTTTTTTTAAAAACACAAAAAAACCACAAAACAAAATGAAAAAAACCCATACAATTAAAACCCACTATTTAAAAGTGTTTCAGAAAGTCTTTTACAAATACAAATTTTACACAATTAATTTGTAATCCAATTACAAAAGACAAATTCTTCTTTATGATCTTTTTTTTCAGACTCATTACAGGATTATTAACAATGTTGTCCTTGTTTTAAGATAGCAGTATTTGTGTAATTTAGTAGGAGAACAACAGAAAAGTTACTTGATAAAACTCCAGTCCACCTTTTTCCTTAACTGTCCTAAGGAAGTAGTTTATGGCATGTCATGGTTTGAAGTGAAATCTATTGTC
This sequence comes from Aptenodytes forsteri, assembly GCF_000699145.1. NCBI lineage: Eukaryota > Metazoa > Chordata > Aves > Sphenisciformes > Spheniscidae > Aptenodytes > Aptenodytes forsteri. The sequence goes on along the minus strand of NW_008794836.1, from coordinate 2,193,795 downwards.
AGATTTCACTTAGAAAATTTCAGATGTTAATTTACATGTTAAAATTGCTTATTATATCTTTTTACTTTTATGCTCTCAATAACACTGGCATACTTTTGTGGCTTAAAGATCCCCTGTAAGAATCTAAAGTTTACAATATGTCAGTAACATGTTTTTCCCTTCCTGTGTAAAACATACATAAATAGTAGATGAAATGATTCATCACATAACTTCGGTGGGGGTTTTTTTGTTTTTGTTTTTTTTTTTTTAAATCTCAGGACTCTAAAGGAATATGAATTTAGTTTTAGGCATAATAATCCTCTGAATTATCTTTGTCAAATCAGTATGTTAATGTAGTTAAACTTCTAATTTAAAAGCAAACAAATGTGTTTACTGAAGCTTGTTCTCACGTGTTATACTTACCAAACCGGAAATATATTAAATGACTGCATAGAAAATGGCATAAAGACTTTGTGATAATGATATTCATAGAGTTTAACTTTTAAGCTTGGTAAGTACTTTGTATGAAAAGCACAGCTGCATAGAAGGTGTGTGCAACATTAGTTGAGGTCTGTTGTAATTCCTAGTGTTTACTGAAGCTTGTTCTCACGTGTTATACTTACCAAACCGGAAATATATTAAATGACTGCATAGAAAATGGCATAAAGACTTTGTGATAATGATATTCATAGAGTTTAACTTTTAAGCTTGGTAAGTACTTTGTATGAAAAGCACAGCTGCATAGAAGGTGTGTGCAACATTAGTTGAGGTCTGTTGTAATTCCTACATGCTGTCTTTAGCACAGTAAATAAAAGTAATTTCAGTAATCTATGGAGCTGTAGACAAGACTAGAGATCTATATCTGGAATATTTTGAAGAAAACAAATATTCTGCTCACTTCTTTGGATGAAGAAAATTACTTTCAAACTTGAAACTGTGGAGGAAACTTTTTAAGGACATGGTATTTCTACAGTTCCTACTTTTCTGTAAATAGTAAAGAACATCTCAGTTCAGACCTTTAGACATGTAACTCTAAACACAAAAAACCCTCTGAAGGAGTAGAACAAACCTGTTCCACTATAAGTCCATTTTAAAGAAAAATAGGAAATGTATTTACGAAGACAAAAGCAGACATGTAGAATTCACCAAATATATGGGAAAGTAACTTTCCATATATCTTTGATTCAATTTCTTTCTTTTTTCTCTAATACTGTTGAATTAAAAAAGCAGAATATGTATATGCCTTAATTTCAGCAGTTATTTTCTGTGTAGAATGTTGACTACTTTCAGCACAGATTTCATCAGTCGTAGAAGGAAAACCAGGTGTTTGATTATTAGCTTTAGGAGTCATAGAGTATTTTAATAGCTTAGAGAAATATTAAGCAGAAAAATTTTCAAAACTGGGAATAAAAATTATTTTTTAAATCCATGTTTTTGTACTTAACCTAAAATGGCTTGACCATTAAAAGGCAATGAATTCCTGTTGGTTCACTTCAATTAATTTGTTGGTCTTCAGTGATTCAGATCCATTCAGTCTAAAGCTGGCCCTTCCCCTATGGCATCTACTTCTAAGACTTCTCTTTTCAAGTAGTGAAAGGAAATGAGAATGGGAAAGGCAGTGATTAAATTATTGCTGTACTTCATGGTTGAGTTGTTTGGGATTATTGAAAGTTGGCACCAATGCTAGTTTTTCTGAAACACTGGGCACTTACTAATTCAGCTGACTCTTTACATCTTCTTTGTGTATATATACATGTATTGTGTCAGGGAATTTTCAATTCAGATTTGTGGGAATTTTCAATGAATTTAGCACAGAACGAGTATGACTTTCACACTAACAGTACTTCAACACTGTTCCACTAGCATGATTCCACCCTGATTTAGAGACATCTCTTCTGTGTTGAGAAGGTTACTGTCTTTTTCGATTTTAAAAAATACTATTTCTCTCTCTGTGTCTTTGGAATCTACACAGACTTTTCAGAATGGAAGCTTGTCATTCTTGTTTTATATTTTTTTTAATATATATATTTATACACACACACATACCTCGGCAGTCTCAAGATAGTTTTAAAGATTACTCTGTATTTCTTGAAATTATAGATTCTCAGTTCTTGACAGATACTTTGGGGGGGGGGGCAATATTATAAATTATTTTGGGGGAAAGGCAGGTAACCATTATAAGCCCCGAATTCAAAATTAGCTAAACTGCTTTTCTTTAATACAAAAAGTAACATCCTGACATCTGAAGATGCAAAAGCAGTGATCATATCAAAGGAAATCATAAACTGGAGAATTGTGGACGTGATCACGTGTGCTGTTGGAAAAAATAGTACTAAAATAAAGTATACTTTATACAAAATATACTTTGGGTATGGAAATTATATTGAAAGATGCAGATCTGTATATGACATCTCTTTATGCTATCTTAGAGTGTTCCTCAGCACAACTTGCATGTAATTCATGAACGTGCAACTGATATTTGAATATTCTAATTGGAGAGTGATTGTTTTTAAATTGCTACCCTAATTGTATTCTGAACAACGTCCTGTAACTGCCGCAGGGATGAAATGCGCTTCACCACTGGCTCACTGGTTTGTGTAAGTCATGCCTTTATGGGTGTTAATTTTTGAGGTCTTACCTGCCTAAGCATGCAATCAAGTTGTTCTCTCATGCGTAGATGGCACCCAGGGCCAATTTCTGATATGGTAGTTCCAATGGCCTGATATAGCTGCCGATGCTGAAGTTTTTCTTCCGTCTTGAAAAAAATGTTGATATTTGAACTACCAGTCGCATCAAAGTATAATGATTTAAATGAAAAACACATGTAAGGCAATACATATCAAACCTAATAGAATACATATGCTTGAGCTCTTCCCTTGGACTTCACAATCACAAGGGCTGTGAATGTCTAGGCTTTCTCTGTGTCTACTTGCTTCTTGTCAGAGCACCACAGTTATGATGCGCTGGCCAGCTGCAGGCAGTTTGTTCCTTTTTTTGGGTCCAGAGTGCTTTTTTTGATGACTCCAGGTTTGTGCTTTGCTAGGTCCTTAGTGTAATGTTTCAGGCATGTGCTTACATATCCTTGTCACTAGCCCTTAGTTAGACTAAGATAGGTGGAAAAAAGGGAAACCTCCTTTTATCAATAAGCAATTTTCTCTGTGTTGGCTAGGTATTCATTAAATGGATTTATAAATCCAGGACTTTTAGAAGCTTTCCACTGATAGCGATTGAGGGAATGAGAGACCTGTTCCAATACATGTAGCATTTCAGTTTTTTATAAACTCACTCCAAAGACCTAGATTCACATTTCCATTCCGTTTTTTCCCACATAGGAAAGTCTTCTGATAATATGACACATGGAGTCCTGTTCATGTTTCAGGTTGGACCGAAATTCCAGCCTGAACTGGCCCTATAACTCGGAGCATGCATTTCATTTATTTGTTCTCAGTTTGCAATCTATGTTGTTTTAAGAAGGGAGAAATAAGGTAAAAATGCCTGGAAGAGTTGCTTCCTTCCTGCGAAGAGCAATTAAACATGGGGATAAAGAGGCGCCTCCTAAATGCAGGGTGGGTAGCCAGAAGGAAAGAGGGAAGAAAGGGGAAGAGTAGCAGAAAGGATCTGGAGTGTGCAGTGTGCTTGCAGACGCTTGCAGACTGCCAATATGAACAGAGAGTAAAAAGATAGCTAGACCTTTGTGGCATGGGAAGAAAAAGCTCAGGGACAGGAAGGCCCTGGGGTAGCATTTGTTACAACTCAGGAAGTCACTGAATCAACTAAAACTGATAATCCAGTTGGCGGCATATTCTCTGTGTAAAAGCTTAACTGTCCTAGTTTATATTCTAATAAAACCTGGCTTCTCTGAATTTTGATCTTGTGGGGTAACTCAGTAAAGGAAAATGTCTAGGCACTTACGCCTCAAGGTTCTGGTCAACTTTTAGTCCCATTATGGGTTCTATTAAAAAAAAAAAAACAACAAACCACCAAAACAAAACCCAACAAAAACCGCAAAACCCAAACCCACTTGAATAGAATTTATCTGCTTGTCTAGAACTCTTGAAATATCTTAGATAAGTTGTTACCTTTAATGGAATTCCAATATGTCTGAAATTCTTAAGACTATCAAATCATCATACCTTGTGCAATAACATTAAAATAGAAGGGAAAGCTACTAAACATTTACTTCACTAGGAAATCTAATGAAGTAGTAGTTTACTAGGGAGCGTGTCAATTAATGGATATATAATTTAAAGATCTGCATACCCAACAGCAGCTTCAGAATATGAGATCAGCTATGCTATTCTTATACTTGCAGGGTCATGTACCTTGGCTGTAGTGAGTTCAGCTACTGACTGAATGTACTTCAAGCCTGAGTAGTATGTCGAGAGTAATTGTTTTAAATTCATCTTATTTTTTGTTGACTGTATTTTGCCACTTAGCGAGACAGCCATCCTGCCAAGTAGCCTTTCCACATGGATATTTTAGCAATCCCCTTAATCAGTTTGATGTGAAAATGCCCCAGGATCTTAGGCTTAGAAAGTCTGCTTACTGTTTTGGGTTTTTTTGATACCTTTCACAATGAGTTTTTTTCTATTCCAAAACTAAGTCTGCAAAACTGACTTCAGCCCTTTTTTTGGCTTTGGCATGGCAGCAACTTGAAGGTTATGTCAAGTCACATTTTTATCTGTAATATATAAGCTCTTATAAGCCTTCTCTGATCAGATTTAGTACAGAAGACTTTCCAACTGGACACACGGATCTTGAGGTATAGTTTTTGAACAGCATTTGTCAGACTTGTCATGAGGATAAAGCTTTGATTCCTTCCCCTGCCCCGTGTGTGTGTGCTCCTGAAAAAAGAAAAGAAAAAAAAGAAAAAAAAGAAATATTAATTGATCTAAAAGTCTCTAGCCTAAAATCTACCAGCCCCAACCCCACAACATCTTCTCCTGCCCAAAGGAATTTATCAGCAGAATAAATGAGCCATGAGTAAAGGCATCTGGGAAAGAAGCAGGAAACAAAGTAGCAGGTTCATACTTTTCATCGGCTTTCATTTAAGGCTTCTAAGTCTTTGGCAAAGCAATCTGTGTGCAAAAGATCTCACGTGACTCTTGAAACTTTGCTCTTATTAATCAACTAATTTATCCTACAATAATGGCTTTTAAGAGTTTATTAAAAAATCTGGAAAAGACACTGTGCCGTATGGATCCAGTTCAAGGAAATTGTTCCATTTTCGAAGGGGAAGTGCGGTGGCAGAAATAAAATAAGGCAAACCATGCATCAGATGGCGTGCTTTTTGTGAGCAGCAGTCTGACGTGAGAAGAAAGAGGGGGGGGAAAATAGAAGTTTATTTGGTCCAAATAGAAAAGGCATAGTTCTTACAGTAACTATAAGAGATAGCACAGATAATTTTGGTGGTAATGCCAAACAAGGTTGAAACAATGAAATTTGCAGAAGAAAATACTAAGTTTTAGATGCCACTTAAAATTTGCATGGAAAGGAAGGGAAGGAAATAAAAAAGGAATCCTCACTTCCTGGTTTTAAGTGGTGAGTTTCAGCTGTGACAGGCAGTGGGGAGACAGAAGCTCCCTCCTGAGTAGAAGATTTCTCAATTCTCTTCCTCTAGTAGCTTCAGCGTATTTTTCTGGACGTTCGTATTTTGTGCTTGATTTTTTTGGTTGGAGATTTTATTTCAGCCTATGCTCTTCTTTAGTGGAGTGTTCATTCCTTTTGATTCTAGATATATTTAATTTGCAAATCTTTCTGCTGTTCCTGATACATTTGCATCTCTCTGCACTAGTGCAGTTTATACGTTGTGACAAATTTGTTTTGAAAAGTTCACAGGAGATGTAAGAGTTACTGCTAATAACCATCATGTACAATCTGTGGTGGTTCTTAATGAAGACTATTTGATTTATATTTACATTTCACCCATTAAGATCTTCAACTGAACAACATTTAAAAAAAAAAATTACCCTGGCCAGTGATTTGGAACCAAATTTTAACAACAGGAGCGTGGATGGGTGGGGGTAGGGGGGAAAGAGGGATCGTTGTAGGGGGTATATCAGATGTGTCAATAAGTTGGACACTAGAAAGGTACAGCAGTGCTTTAAATTGGAGAATAAGGAATGGAAGGTAAAGTGAAAGGCATGAAGACAAAACTGCCTTTTTTACTAGCTGTGTCCTCGTTTTGGCTGGGATAGAGTTAATTTTCTCCCTAGTAGCTGGTACCGTGCTGTGTGTTGGATTTAGGAGGAGAACAATGTTGATAACACATCGATGTTTTAGTTGTTGCTGAGCAGTGCTTACACTGGTCAAGGACTTTTCAGCTTCCCATGCTCTACCGACTGAGAAGGCTGGTGGTGCACAAGAAGCTGGGAGGGGGCACAGCCAGGACAGCTGACCCAAACTGGCCACAGGGACATTCCATACCATGTGACATCATGCTCAGTACAT